>NC_009302.2:227591-285791 GCF_000002845.2 Leishmania braziliensis MHOM/BR/75/M2904 | reverse complement strand
CACGAGACGGCGCGCGCAGGCCATCATAAAACAGGCGATACAGAGAGAGGGAAGGGCTCATGGTGAAGATGAGAGAAGTCGGGATAGGAATGTGAGCAGGGGGGGGGGGGCAGATAAAGAGAGAATAGGGTGGAGGGAACGCAGCCTTCCCAGAAGGGGAGGGGGAAGAAGAAGGGTGGCAAGAAGCCCGCAAAGATTGTACCCGATCCGGATGCTGCGTATCGTCAGCAACTGGATGAGACAGTATACATTCCCAAGGTGGCGCGCAAGAAAGTTCTTGATACCTATAGGGCGGCAGCTGATAGGGCGATCATGGCGAACACTGTCGACGTATCGTCACCGCAGCGGGATGGCCACCGCGAAGGCCCGATTTCGCTTATCAAAGTGCCAGGCATCTTTCAGTTTCTGGGTCTTGGCTTGACTGATGACCAGATTGATCAAATCACGGCAATGATGGCGCAGGATCCTCAATGCCTATCTCAGGAAAATGATACGGTCTACCAGATGGAGCCGATACAGGGTCTAGGAAATTTTGCCGACCGTGAAAAGCTACACGCTCTCTTAGTGGAGTTGCTCCACACCCGCGTCCTGGCATACGACCCTCAGGTGCTCGCCTGTCCCCATCCCCGATTCACAGATCGCGTCTCTTCGGTGGTGTGCAGCGCTACGGAAGGTGACATTCGCTCCTGTTTCAACACGATTTGGGAAGCGAGTGGGAGGATGGTGATGGTGACTGCGAATGGGACATGTACTCGGTGCGTTGCTGTGGAGCAGCTGGAGGGACTTTTGACGAACGCGCAAACCGAGAGCGTCGCCACGCAAAGTCTGACCCCAAAAGAGTTCCGGGACTTGTGCTTTTTTGTCAAGGGTGTGAACGACGATGTAGTGAAGGAAGACGCTTTTTTGAACTGCTTCATTCATGTCCAATAGCCGTGCTAACCTGGTCATCAAGGGTAGTAGTGTCCTCTCTTCTTACTATACTCTTGAAATCTGGCAACATGTAAAAAGCGCGCGCGGTGCGGAAGGACACTTCACTTTTCTTCTTTGATGGAGCCAACTGAATAGTGGTCCTGGATGTTTACAAGCTTTCGATGAAAATATGTTGTGACGATACTAGAACCTACCGCGATAGCATCATTGTTTGCTCTATTTTTTTTCGACTCCAGTGCTCGTTTTCTGAGACATTCTGCGTGGGCATTGTTCTCTCTCTCTCTTTACATCTGCTTTTTCTCACTCTACTTGTGCTGCTATTGGTTCTGCTCCAGCCGTCATAGAAGGAGGATAACAATAAATGGACAACATCACCGAATTGCTCAAAAACATAGATCCGAGCCGTATCGACGAGGCGCTAGCTTTGCTGCAACGCCTCAAGAACAATGCGCCATCACAGGAGCCGGAGGATCATTCCGTGGTCGTAAGCAGCAACTCAGAGGTGTGCCACAGTTCTTCAGGACCAGAACCGCAGCAGCTAGCGGAAAATGGAGGACAAAGGACCAAGTTTCTTACCGAGTCATCGGTAGAGAGGGCGAACGGTACGGTGGCAGAGGAGGATGACATGCCGCTTGCCTCCCTCAGACACGTATTCTCACCTGAGAAGAAGGCTCGCGATGCCCGTAAGGCTGAGCGAGAGGCGGAGAAGGAGGCACGCCGGCGGATGAAGGAAGAAGACGCGGCCTTAATTAAGTCAGAGCTTGAGGTGCGTAAAGTCGTCTACGATGATGAAAAGGAGCACCGTCGGATCTTGAAAGACACGGAGCGTGACGCACGAAAGGCGGAAAAGGAAGCTGAAAGGGAAGCACGTCGAAAGGCGCGGGAGGAGGAGCAGGAGTCCGAAAAGGAAGCGAGGCAGAAAGCACGCGAGCTAGAGAAGGCAGTTCTTAAAGTGCCGAAAGAGGCCTCGAACAGCCTCGCTCTTTTTGGTTTCCTGAGCAGCACTGTCAAGGTGGAGAGCAACAAGAACAGGTTATTCTCCCTGTTTGTCCAGGACAAACGCGTTGCTCCTGCTGCGCTGCAATTTTGGATGAGGGCGGAAGAAAAATTTTCGGGCAATACGGAGGAGGCCTCGGTTGTGAACCTTTCCTCTCACGCGATGCAGGGCGGCGCACGGCGAGACCCAGAGAATAGCAGGAATCACATGATGGAAAAAGAGTCCTCTCTGCTTCACCCGCCCATGCACTTCGATGAAGGCGCGCCTTCGAAGGCGAAGGTGTGTGTGCGCGACTTCAACGCCATGATTGAGGCTTCAAATGCGCAAGAGGTGCCACTGCGCGACCTCTTGCGCCAGTGTGGCTGCGCTTTCCACACGGTCGTTTGCGACCCATACGCGTCGTTCGACAACGAGGTCGTGTTCGCTGGTTTCTTCGCCATCGGGTACAATCCGTGCCAGTCCCGTCCGCCCTACTTCGGCACCTACAACCATTTGCAGGAGGGCAACTTGAACGAGGTGGAGCTGCTGCAGATGGGTCGGTTTCCGCTGCGGCGCGGCATTCCTCGCTTGTCAAACATCGATTACGAGTACGACTCGGGCGATGACTGGGACGTCATGGAGGGTGATGAGGATATCGCCGCGTCTTCTTCGAGTGACTCAGACAAGGACGCTGACTTGGACTCTCTCGACAGCAGCGACTTAGAGTTCATCAACGACGACGAAGAGGACTCCGACTACGACATCCAGCACAAAATTATGGAGGCACGGCAGCGTCGCCTCTGGCGACTGCGCAACAAAAACAAACTCGTGCCGTCCTACAGTGGACCGTTTGTTGGGATTCCCACCGATGAGCACCCACTTCGAGGCTTTGACGAGTTAGAGCGCTTTGCCTCTCTAAACGCGACGTACTTCGCTAAGCTCTTGGAGAATGAGCTGAGCGCATTCGCAAGCGGGCGTGCTGACATCCCGGCTAGTGGGGACGAGGGCCTGAGCGTGGAGGAGAGGGAGGCAAAGCGGCAGCGTGCCTTGATGGAGGCCGCACTGAAGAACCGACGCGAAATGACGGATACGGAGCTCAAGGCACTGCACACAATCGTTGCAGCCAACAGCAAAGTTTCGACCAGGATGATACTCGATGCCTTGAAGCAGCAGCAGCTCTGCGTCGGAGTCGCGAGGGCCGAGATTGAGCGGACCATCAGGCGCTTCTACGAGCGACGTCACCGTTCGCTCGTCCTGCGGGATGAGCCGTGGTCTCCCACTGATGAGCGGCTCTTTGTACGCGTTGCCTCTTCGAAGCCGAAGCCTCTGGGGGACGGCAGCACCAGAGCCAGGACAGGTGACTGGACGGGCAAAAATGAGGATGAAGGCGAGGATGCGGACAATGACACTGATAACAACGACATCGCAGAGGCCTCAGTTGAACGTGCTGCTGAGACCGCTGATGACGCTTCTGCCAAGGTAGGTGAATCCGGCAATGGGACTGAGCAGGCGCCTGTGACACTGTCGGAGGCTGTCGAAGAGACGGGACACCCGAGGCCGTCTCCGCCTAGCTCAGGCGAGGCGAAGGCGGAGACTGCGGCCCCCAGGACGAAGCAGATTACTCTCAGGGAGTTGTTGCCGAAAGCAAGCGCTTCGACCTATGTCAACGTGGCGAAGCGGCCGCGCGAGGACAACCAGACGGAGGATCAAGGCTGCGGCGTCACCACTGCTACCGGGGAGTGAGGGAAGAAAGGTTACCTGTGACGCCGGCCATAGCGTAGCCGGCGCATGGGCGCCACTCTTGTGTGAAAGGCTCCAATCGCAGATGGGCACGCTGGGTGGCACTCCTGTCTTTCCCGGCTCATGTCTTGAATGGTTCTAATGATGCAGATTCGTGGTATTCCGTGTTGAAGACTACCGTGGGCGACGCTGTGCCTTTCCTGACGTGTATTTACCAATAGAAAAAAATCTACGCACGCGCCGAAGAAAGGGGGTGAGGGAGGGCGGAGGGGAAGCACTTAAACGTGTACTAACTTGAAAACGTCCGTACTGTGCCCAATGGCAAGTCGCTTCTTGCGCAGCTGCAGCGACTCACAGCAGCTCTCTTTCAGAGGTACATCCTCGTGCTTTTGTTGTGAGGCGATGCCTCGCTGTCCTGGGACGAGTTGTGTCGCACTGCACTGCTGCTGTGGAGGGCAGAAACGCTGCACTTTGCTCAGTTCTTTGCTGCGGGTCAACCCCGTCCCATTGGCCGCTTCTGTTGCGCTCTTTCTCTCCCTCTCTCTGCGCTCGTCAGTGTCGTGCTTCAAACCTCAACGCAACAAGCACCCATACGCACACGGCAGAGCGTGATGCTCTCGTAGGACCGCTCGGCTCAATTTCTGTTTTTTTTTTTTTTCTTATCGAAGTCTTCTCTCTATTTTGCACATCTGCACACCCGAGAAAAGGGGAAAGAGAGGAGGAAAAAGAAAGACACGAAGTGAGCCAGCTGCGCCTTTTTCGTTAGGCGCTGCTTTACGTCCCCGCCCTCCTCTTCTTCTTTGCCCACTGCCGTCTCGCGTCTCTTGGGAAACCGTGCCGCCACCGCACTTACTCCTTTCGTTGCCTTGCCGCTTAGTGTTGTTTCCGCGCAGCTCTTTGTGCGCGCCAAGACAGGTGCACTACGGTGCTCTACGGGACATACCATGGGGAGTAAGAACTCGGCGAACAAAAGTGCGGTGCCAGTACCACCGCCCTTCTATGTTCTCCCTGACGTCCCCGTGCCGTCTCTGAAGCCTTCAAGCCTGGACTTCGCTGAGACCTCTGGAAAGCCGATTTTATGCGCTGGCTGGATAGCACCAAAAGGTAATCCCTCGTGGTCGCGCCGAAATGTGGTGTACTCGTCTGACATTGAGATTCCAGTCCCGCAGTCGCGCCAGGTGCGGGTGAAAGTCTACGCTGCTGGCGTCAACCCCACTGATGTTCACCGCACCGCTGTGCTGCCCAGATCTCCTGAAGTAGGCTCCAGGGGCAAAGGCCGCCACACGACCCGTCACCCGAGACCCCCGTTTAAGTTCCCGTACGTGGTAGGCATCGAGGGCGCTGGTGTCGTGGAGAGCGTTGGGTGGGCTGCCGGGTCAAATGGGGAGGAAGACGACTCTGCAGGGGCATTGGCCTCTGCCGGCGCCAGCGACATCCATGTGGGTGACCGCGTTGCCTTCTTGGCTGATTTCACGCAGGGAAGCGGCGGTACCTTTTGCCAGTATGCCGTGGTGGATAGTGACATTCTGTGGAAGCTGCCGGAGGTTGTGTGTTCGCCACCTTTTCCCTCTACCGGGGGGCTCATGCCCGGCCGCCTCATCGACTTTGTAGAAGCGGCGTCGTTGCCGGCCGCTGCCGCCACTGCGTACATCGCGCTCTTCGACAAGCTGAGGATAGAGACGCAGCGGTCGATTTTCATTAGCGGCGCCTCAGGCGGCGTCGGCTCCGTGGCGGTGCAGCTAGCTCACTACTTTGGGCTTTATGTTATTGCGAGCTGCTCGACACCAAACGTGCGTTATGTCCAAAACCTCGGTGCCGACTACGTCGTTGATTATACTCGCACAGATGTTGTGAAGGACATTCTCATGTACACAGACAACTATGGAGTGGACTACCTGCTCGAGTGCGCTGATGCGTCCATGGCGGAGGCACACTCCGAGACAGTGCGGCTCGGCGGCTCGCTCTGCGTTTTGACGGGTTTGTTTACCCCAAGTAGTGACATGGTGTTTCGACGACAGCTGTCTGTGCACTATGTATTTCTCGGGCTGCAACATCAAGACCCGTTGGCACGGATGCAGCTGAAGCCTTTGGGTGAGCTGGTAATGCAGCTTTACATTCAGGGTGCCTTCAGCGTGAATGTAGAGCAGGTACCCTTTGTTCAAGCAACGGATGCCCTGGAGGTGGTGGCATCAGGCCACGGGCGTGGCAAGATCGTGCTAACCAACTTCCACGTAAACGAGGACCAAGAAGAGCGCCAGCGCCGCCGACATGCTCAGCTCTACGAAAAGGCTCAGCGTCAACATCAGCAAATAGAGATGCAAAAGGCTGCCGGTGCAGCAGCGGTTGCGGCAGCCTCTGGGGCTGCATCGAGGGGAGCGGAGTAGAGGAACGACCTCATTTCATTTTACCTCGTCGCTGCGATGCAAAAAGTGCAGGGTTGAGTCCGTGGCAGATATGGCGGCGTGTTTGTGCGGGTGATCGTGCAGTACCTCACCTTTTTCCTTCTTTCCTTTCTTCTTTGCAGTCGTGTGCAAGGACGGTGGGGGAGTAAGGGAGCACTTGCCTCGCTGCGGTGTGCTTCTGGCGCCTCCTTTCCTGTGTTCTCGTGGCATTACCACCTCTAACCCCAGCAAGCATCAAGGACTTCATGGCGAGTTGCCGTTATGACAACGTAGTCTGTCCTCTTCTCGAGATGGAAGCCCAACTGCCGAAGGGAGGCTGTGTGCGGGTGTGTGTGTGTGTTTTAGGGGGCAAGGGGAGACCGACCGCCAGTTCCATCCAAGCGATTTGCTGAGGTGAAGAAAGGGGGTATCCCTCACTCGCAGACTTATATGCGGCCCCTCCTGCTCTGTGGTGCCCCTCGACGTCCGAATGAGCACCCCCACGTCTACTACTACTCTCTCTCCCTCTCTTGCCATTTTCTCTTCACCCTCACGCCACTCGGTATCCGAAGTGAGGTCACCAAAAGGAGGAGCGAGTAAACTGCGTCTCTACAGCGCCGCTTTTCTGCGGATTCTCAAGCGGCTGCTCGCACGGCTTCACCGCAGCACATTTGTGGTTTCCATTTGGCGAACTGAAACAGTACAAAATAGTGGGGCTCACTACAGCCTCCTCCCCCACACCGAAAAAAGCGAACAAGAAAATACCGTCACAGGATGACCGGGCATGTGGGCAAACAAGTGGCGCCGGTGAAGTGTAAGGGATGGTCTGTCGAGAAGCCAGCCTTGCAGTGGTCGACAGACGCGGTGAAGCTGTCGGATGTGACGGTGCCAGCACCGGGCCCTACACAAATTCGCGTTAAGGTGCACGCAGCCAGCATCAACCCAATCGACTGGAAACGGCTCATGTTCTCCCCCTCTGGCTCTGGCCTTGGTGTTGCAGGCAGCGGTCTTGCAGGGTTCAAAGGGATGCATCGCAAGCCCCCGAACTACCCATACCCGTATGTGGTCGGTGTCGACGGCGCCGGCGAAGTCGAGAGTGTCGGCGAGAAGGTGACGGAGTTGAAGGTTAGTGATCGGGTCATGTTCCACTCGAGCCTGACGAAGACATACGGCGGCTCCCTGTGCGAGTACGCCGTGATGGAGGAGTCTGTAGCGGTTCCCATCCCGACTGATGGGGCAAAGTCGTTCTCGTATGAGGAAGCCGCGGCCATCCCATGCGCCACGTGGGCAGTGTATGTTGCCCTCTTCGACAAGCTGCGCATCGAGCCGGGCCGCAGCATCTTTGTCGATGGCGCGTCTGGTGCCGTGGGCAGCTCCGCTGTGCAGCTGGCGCATCATATGGGGCTCTACGTGTTTGCATCCTGCTCGCCGAGCAACGTAGACTACGTGCGCAGCATCGGCGCAGATCATGTGCTGAACTACCACGACGGCCTCGATATGATAGATCAGATCCTGGATGCGACAGAAGGGTATGGGGTGGATTACTACCTCGCCGTGACCAACACGCAGGATGCGGAGAATTTCACTGACACGCTTCGTTTTGGTGGTGCCGTCTGCCTGCTGTCTGGAGTGCTGATTCCCCAGAGTGATGTGCTGTTCCGTCGTCAGCTGTCAGTGCACTACGTCTTCCTGAACGGTCTGCATGACCATCCGTTGACGCGGCCACAGCTACGGTACATCGGCGACCAAGTGGCGAAGCTCTACCTGAGCGGCGCCTTTCGTCTGGACATGGAGGTCCTACCGTTTGCTGAAGCCGCCGAGGCGCTTGACCTCTCAGCGACCGGGAACGTGAACCACAAGAAGCTTGTTGTGCAGGTGGCGTCATCTTGATAGTGAATGACGACGTAGTCAGGAGGAGGGGGGGGGCCATCTCGCCTCGCAAAATCGCTGTCTCATATCGAGCACCGTGTCCCTCACCTAGTACATGGCACATAGACGCAGGACTGACTGTGCTTTGTTGTCTTTCTCTTTTGTATTTTTACGCTCACCTTCCCTGTTGCACTCGCTGTGGGCTCTGTTGGTAAAGTAGCAGCGTCTCCAAGCACCGCTTCAAACCACAGGAATGAAGTACTCCACAAAGCACGGCTCCACGATATTGCCCAAGGTTTACGTGGCACGCACACGGACACACACGCACAGGCATCTGCGCCAGCTTCGCCAGGAATACAGGTGCAAGGGGTAGTATCATCCTGCCGTTGGTGTGCGTTGATGTGGCGCTCTGTTGCATCTCTCTCTCTCTCTGTTCTCATTTTTTCTTCTTCCGTTGCCTCCCATGTCATCCCAGCGATCCTCTAGACTCCCCACTGCGGCTTCTTTTTTCTCCCTTTTTCCAACTGCTACTGCTCTACTCTCGAGTGACGCACGCGTGCGTGCGTGTGTGTATCGGCTGATTACAGAGAACTAAGAAGAGTTTGGGCTGGTCTGCACCACATCGATCTTGTGTTGCGTTACTTCTCCCCTCCACCACAATGCCTCGCAACCGCCTTGTGGCTGCTTGTACTGCGGCGACTACTAGAGGCACTCTGCAGTCTCACGCGCTGGGTGTGTCGCTATCCACCACGCCTCGATCATCGGTTGCGTTAAGACTCGCTAGGCCACTTCTCGGCATTCCCACTAGCCGAGGTGGTCACCACTCGCTGCTGCTGACCGCGACGCGGCGCTACACAAATGTGCTCTATAGGCTGCCGCCAACGCAGACAATTCCGACGCACTCCCCATCCGGGGAGGAGGTGGACACGGAGCTGTTTGTTCGTCAGGTCAAGAGCTTCTTTGAGGTACTGCGGCAATCACAGCTGATTGAGCGGTTCTATGAGATGAAGAGCTGCCCCTACTACGAGTGCCTCTTCACAAACGACCTCTTCTTCCAGCACTACGATCTGATCATTCCGATGCCGAAGCACGGGCGGGAGCACCGGTCAGCCGAGATTAGTGAAACCATCCGGTATATGCGTGGGTGGGGTGCTACTGGTGACGTGAACCACGTACTGCAGGACGTGAAGGGCGGCCGTGCGAGCGGTGGCGACTTTATTTCAACCACTCACGGCATACTGATGGGCTACGGCACATCGCGTACGAACAGGCTGTCCATGATGACCTTGACCGGCGCCGTTGCGCCATCGGAGGCGGCAGCCGAGCAGACACGCGCCTTGTGTGTGGAGCCGGTCGAGATGCTGCCAGAGAGTCCTCCCTTAAGTGATGTGATCGCCTTTGCGGGGCAACGCACGTTTGTCATCAGCGACACGGAGCACGGCCATAACGCGGCGCAGCAGGCGGTGAAGCGGATTCCAAAAGTGCCGTGGCAGATTATCAAGCTAGAGCCCGGATGCTGCTTTTTTTCGCACCTGGCCGGTGTGAACTACGTGTACGATGTCCTATGTGATCAAGACTTTCCCCTCTCGATGGAGCGGCTAGGCGAGTCAGGCATGAACCCGTTCCCTGTGGAGTGGTCGGAGCCTCGGAAGCTCGGCATTACGATGCGCAGCATCTGCATGACGGCGCGTTTCGCGCGCGGTACCATGAACGCCGGCGGCTACGCGAATAGCAGAGGTCACAGGGCTTCCAGCTTCAACTACCACAGCCGCGATATCGCCAAAAACTCCCGCCTGTTCGTCGGTGGAAACCGCAAGCATGGCGATCAGTTGTCTCCCCTGGCGGCCCAGCTGGAGGCGGACGAGATTCAGAAACCGGTGTATCAACCCATCCCGCGGTACGCGCCACCAATGCACCGGCGAGGAACGGTAGTACCCACCGAGTCGCCCGAGTAGGCGGTGTGGAAGTTGCTGCGATGGTGAGTGCTTTCTGGGTGTTGCTGCTTGTTAGGTCTCCTCTGTGCGCGTGCCGCGTGGTGTGTAGTCGTCTTCTCACAGCTACGCAGTGCGCGTTACCTTATCGCTTTCCGAGAGAGAGAGAGCCGGAATCTTTACATGATCTCATGGGAATAGACACCAAGTATTGCATACGACCGAGTGGCCGCTAGATGGATGGTCATGATGTGCGCAGGAGTGTGCCGACCTTCACCTTCATTCTGAAGCAGGCGAGTACTCAGCACCACGCCATGTTGACACCGAACTTGCGTCTTTCCCGTTTGACCCCCTTACACGGAAGTGTCTCCGCTGGTTGCTGTCCACCCTCCCTACTCTCTTACCTTCTTACGCTTGCCTCTCCTCTAATTCCCCTCGCCATCTTTTTCTCCGCCACATTCACTCTTTGTTCACAGACGTACCCTCCTCTCTTTGCGTGGACTCACGTCTCTGCTGCTGCCGTGGCCTTCTCGTTTTTCTTTTGTTGTTGTTGGAATTTAGTATATTCTGCTTTGTCTTCTGATCGCCGAGCCTCCTGCTCACTCCGCCACAGCCCAGATTTCTGCTCCCCCCCCCCCCCCCCACTGCTGCATTCAAACACACGCACACATTTGTTGGTTTATTGACTATTTTTGTTCTTTTTTTTTTTTTGGTGGTTTGTGGTTCGTTCGCCTCCCACCCACCACCCCTTTTCCCCTTTGAAAAACACAACACAACACAACAAAAAAGAGCGCCTCTTCGTCCCTCGTGTGTGTGTGTGTGTGTTTCTTCTCTACTCCCCACCCACTCCCTCCCTCTTGTATTACACCGGCCACGCTTCACAGGAGAGGCAAGAGTACGTTCCGTGTACCTCTACACGGTGTCTTTCTTCGTTCCTCTCTAGCGCTGCTGCTTTATTGGTTTGGGTGGTCACTCTCCCCCCTCCCCTCCATGGTCCTCTCGGTGTCCATATCTCTTCGGCCAAAAAACCGCTATGCCCCCTCTACCGCGCCTGTGTCTTGGGGTGTTGTGGATCGTCTTCGCTGTGGGAAGCTGCGCTTGTACAGTTGCCGAAGGAAAACCCCGTCCCCCGTACACGAAGCCGGTGATCCAAACGTCTCATGACGACGCCTTCAACCCCGAGAGCAGTGCCAGAGAATCGGTGCTGCCCGTGGACTTCAACACGATTGTGGCAGATCCGTTCCTGACGCCTGCCACACTCCTGGAGGGGACGCGGAGCACCGGCAAAGCCATCGCACCAGAGCACATCTTCACGAATCCCACGCTGCGGCTCGTCTTCGACGTGCCGAATACCGGTCTTGACTTTGTGATCAATTTCACCTCTGCCAAGCACCCGCTGATTCAGGACCCAAACGGCACGCTGTGGCGCTCCGTGCTGCCCTCGAAGATCGAGGTGGTGAAGCAGAACACCAAGTACACCTACAATGTGGGAAACCTCAGCCTGAAGAGCTACCGCTCCCAGTCCGAGTCTGTGCAGGTGGTGGCAGGCGCACCGGCGGCCGATGCGGAGTGCTACACCTCGAAAGCGTGCTGTGCAGTGAACTCGAGCTACTATAGCAAGTACAAGCTGGTGGACAGTCCTGTGCCTCCGTACGTGTGCACAGGCGCACCAGTCCCGTACTCGCTGAGGCACTTCACTTTCAATGTTCACAGTACGGCGAAGTTCCGAGAGGCTTCGGCGGTTGCTTCCTGTGAAGTTAAGGCAAATCCGTGGGGCGAGGCATCGGTCACGTGCACCGCAAGCTCAAGTGTTGTCATGAGGGGTGTTACGGCAAGTCCTCCGTACAGATTGCCGTCTCGTTCTTGCTCACTGTGCCGTCAAGGGGACAGCCTAGCGAATCCCGAGTCCGTGTCATCTCCCTTCCCTGTCGTGCTGGGCTCGTTTTGTCCAGAAAGGCAGTGCATTGGATACACACCGACCAACTACCGCAGTGACAGGGGCGCCTGCATCAACTACCCGCTGGGCTTCTACACCTCTGCAGATGGAAACAACACGAACCAGTTCAGCTCTTTTGAGGAAGACGCTGCTGGACTGTGGCCCTATTATTTCAAGGGCTGCAAGTGGATCGACGACGTCACCATGTCCCCCACCACGATCCAAGAGATTAGCTTTCAGTGCGACGTGCCGGAGTCCACGGGGTGGTCGCTTTCATACGAGAACTTCAGCGCTCATCTCACAGACACCATCGCACCGCTCTTTCCGATTGGCCGTCCAACGCGAGTCTCAGGACAATACGCCAATCCAACGGACAAGAACACCATCCTCTTTGAGGTCGAGTACGTCTCCTTCTCCCGCTTCAAGGCGGGCAGGTGGACGTTCAGGATCTGCGCGGCGACGCAGTGCGCCACGCCGACCTTTCCGGTGGCGGGTGAAACAGGGCACTACCCCAATGTAATGCGTGTCAGTGTCTCCGCGTCGAAGCTAGGCCTCTCCACATCGCCCTACGAGCCCACCGTGATCATCGAGGTGTACTCCGCCATCACACCAACGACGAGTCCATTCCGCACCCTCCTCGCCGCATCGGTCGTGCATGTGGAGAAGGCAGTCACGCTATCGTCCCAGGATACGGTGAATATGACCCTTGCCCGTGACCCACCAGAGCGGGTTCTCTCTCCGTACGCCGCGTCCACATCGGGGAAGACGACTAGTCGAGTGCTGTGCGAAGGGGACTACCGCTTCTCGACCCTGACGAACAACTGTCAGCCGCTGACGGACAAGGACTGCGCTACGAAGTATCGCGGCCGCCGCTCGAAGTTCGACTCTGCTACCAAGGCGTGCGCATACTCTGTGCCGCCGCTGAATGACCCCCTCGTGTTCAAGTCGCTAGCTGAACCGGAGCCGCCGCGCCTGTACAGCCCCGAGGAGCTTCGTGCCATCCTCAAGACTGTAAAGCTACCGCAGTTTCTCCGCACCATGGAGAAGTCGTATGAGGAGTACGAGCGACAGACAGCACGGCGGGCCGGCCGGCCAGTAAGACTACCACCCGGGCGAGCCGCGGCCGCTGAGGACACTGACGTTGCTGCCGTTGGCGCCGCCGATGAACCGGCTATGAAGTACATGAAGGAGCCCAGTATGCCTGGGTCACGCGGTCTGACCATTGGCTGCATTACGGCGACATGTCTCCTGTGGACGGTGGCGCTGCTGCGTGACGTGCTTTTCAAGTTTTTTGCGGTGGGCCCCTGGGATGGCCTGCGCCCGTGTGCGGGCCTTGCGGGCGCGGTGGGGTGCTGGCATCGGCTTGGTGGGGCATGTGCAAGGGCCCTCAGGGAGGAGCAGCCGCAGGCGCGGAACGCCGCGAGCAACACCACGGCCACGCCAATGACCGCCCGGCCCCCCGCTTCCCCAAACAGGACACAGAGCGGGCAGAGAGGTGGACGTGCCAATTTTGCACCCAAGACGCAGAAAGGAAACGGTGCGACGTTCATGGCCGGGACGCCGTTGCCCTTTACAACGAAGGCTCCTCACGCGGTGCCTCGCGAATCCGCTACCTCAGCTCCGCTCCAGTCGAAAGATCCAACACCCCCACTGCAGCGCGAGAAGCGGGGTGGCGCAAAGAAGGGGCGTCGCCCGCGTGCGCAACGCAGTCGCAACGCTGAGCAAGAGCATCCACCGAACGTGCCGGCAGGTGTAAAGCGACCGGCCTCTCCGTGGGGTGGCCCACGCCCCTACGTCTCCACAGGGTTTCATCCGGGCTACCACGCCTTTGGCTTTCCGGAAGCGCCACACGTACCGTTTGGCAGAGAGGCCGGGGTGTCCGCCTCAGCTGGCGTCCCCTTCATGGGAGGTGACTACGCGGGCCAGAGTGCCGTTTTTCCCGACGAGGGTGTGGGGACGGGCCCCGTGCCAGTGGCCTTTTCCCGGCCACACTCCGCATCGTCGCAGCGATGGTACAGCTCCCCGCCGTCGGGGTGGCGGCCCTTCGAGAATGTCTGCTCCCCTCTTCAGTCTCCCCGCTACGCGCCGTACGATGCCCCCCTCTCAGAGTTTGGTCTAAATCCGCCATCCACGTCGCTTGATGGGCTTGGCGCGTTCGTGCCAGCCTCCTTTGCGCGACAGTCCTCCCGTGTGGAGGTGCTCTCCTCGGACACAGACGAAAGGACACGGTGACAGCAGCGCGGCAAAAGCGTCGCTCCAAGCCAATCGAGCACGCCACCTGAGCAGCATCGACTGATGCTGTGTGACGGGAGGGGAGGGAAGGAGGGGGGGGGTGGTGGTGTGGTGTGGTGGAGGAAGAAAAGGATAAGTACAGCTGAGATGGGGTGGGGTGAAGTGTTGTGTGTGTGTGTGTGCGCAGCGCATGGTCCCCCCTTCCCAGCCCTCTCGGTACCAGTCGCCAGGTGTTTGTCGCGCTGCGGTCGTTTTCTCGCCTTCCCACGCTCTCCGTATCTTTTCTCCTTTTGTTCGTGTTGTCTGTGCGCTTTTCAGATTTCATCTCCTCTTCTGCCTGTCGCTCGCCTTCTCTCGTTGTAGCGGCACCCTACGCACTCCACGGCTTCCCTCTCTGGGCTCTCTTCTACACCGCGATGCCTCCCCATTTTGTGTTGTTTTCGGTCTTCTGCGAGCTATGATGCGCTTCTTCATTGCCCGTTTCACCTCATACCTCTTCTCCGCTCCTCACACCCCCTCCCTCTGGTGCTGTGGTGCGCTCAGTGCTTGCGCGTTTCCGAGTCACTTCAAGGACTTGCCGGCGACTGTGCGCCTGCTTTTTTTTTCCTATGTGGCAAAGGGGCTTCGTCAGGCAGCCCGCGAGGTCCGCGACTGGATTGAGATGAAGCGCGTGCGCGGTGCTGGATGACGTAGTTAGCTTCAGAGACAATCATCAACTCCCTCCCCACCAAGGTAACACCCAATAAGCAGTGCATCGACGCGTGTACTTCACCTACTCGGTCACGTGTGCGAGGTCAAACCTACGTGCCACGCAGCATGTATTTTGCTTTGCTGTGGATACTAGATGCTGGCATCAGGGGGTACGTAGATGCCACATCCTTCAGCGTACTTTACATGGGGTGGCAGTCTCCTTGTTTCTCCTTCTCCTTGATTCATGTCCACTTACGCTTTCTGAGCTCCCCATTCTCTCGTCTGCTGACACCTCCCTACACTCCTTTTACCCGTGTGTAATCATCTGGCTACGGGTGCATCACTGTAGTTTCGAAGCGACTCTCCCTCTCGTGAAGGGTCTGCGTGCTGAGCATTTCCCCAATCGTACACTTTTTCCGAGGTGAACCAGAGTTACGGAGCACGGCCCCAGCAGAGAGTGCTTCTATCTTTGATTCTTGAACAACGCCAGTGTGCAACACCCACCCACCCACACACACACACACGCCCAGGTTTGGCTTGCACACGCCACAACCAGCGTAGCTTTTCATTTTGTTATAGTCTTCGAAGGAATACGTGCAGTGCACATGTCCTACCGAGCAACTCACACAGCCGAGGGGCCAGCGGCACTCGCAGGCGCCAGTCCAGCATCTGCCTCTCCGTACTTGCCACCACCCTTTGCAATACAACATGGATCGACAGGCCCTGCGACTTTCTCACAAGTGTCCCCGAGCCCTGTACACTCCTCCGCCGCGATAGAGGAGCTGTTGCGCGAGAACACAGCTCTCAGGGCGCGTCTTCAGCTGTCCGATGAGCAGCGTGTAACGCAGGAAGTCCTGCGAGAGCAGCTTCACCGCTTCTTCGAGTCTGTCGCGGCGCACGAGCAGGCTAGTCAGAAAGTGCTCACAGACCAGCGGCAGGGCGATGGAGAAGAGAGCGGCGCGCCAGACGATGGCGCCGGGGTTGGCCAGGCTTCTTTTATGAGTACTGCCCTGTCGGAAGTCCTGCACCGTATGCAGGAGGAGAAGGAGCAGGCTGAGGCGTCCCTTGCGCAGCTACAGAGCAACACGGTGGCTCCCCTGCATGCGCAGCTTGAGGCGATGGAGAATGAGAAGCAGCGGCTCGTGGCCCGGGTAGCGGAGCTGGAGATGTCCATGTCGAACACGCCCGCCCCGCCGCTGGTGGCGGAGCTGAGGCAGCTGAGGGAAACCGAAGCACTGCTTCGACAGCAGCTGCAAGAATACCAAGAGTCCACCATCACCACCGTCGGCACATTTCGGTCTACCGTAGAGGATGGTCTTCTCGCCGCCTGGCGGGTGCCGGAGCTAATCCACGCGATGGAGGTCATCAAGGAGGATGTCCGTACGCATCAGACAATGCAGGTAGCCCAAAGCGTACTTCTTGAGGAGATGGAGCGCCGACATGCCGTCGAGCGTGAAACCGAAGCGACGTACCGAAAGGAGGAGACAACAATGCTGAGGGAGCGCATTGCCCATCTCGAGGATGAGGTGAGCGCTGCCACAGCGCGTGGGGCAGCTTTTGCAGCGGAGCGGGAGGCCATGGAGGCACAGCTGGCCGCC
Organism: Leishmania braziliensis MHOM/BR/75/M2904; assembly: GCF_000002845.2. NCBI lineage: Eukaryota > Euglenozoa > Kinetoplastea > Trypanosomatida > Trypanosomatidae > Leishmania > Leishmania braziliensis. The sequence goes on along the minus strand of NC_009302.2, from coordinate 269,508 downwards.
GCGCAAGAGGCGATTCGCCAGCTCACGCAGCAGCACAGCGAGGAGCAGGTGGCCTTAGCTCAGAAGCGCCAGCGCGCCGAGCAGGACGCGCGCAGCAACCCATCGTCGATCCGAGGCGAGCTGACCAAATTTTGGTACGAAGGCCGTGACCGCATCCGCGAGCTGGAGCGGCAGTTGCAGGCGATGCACACAGCAGAGGCCAACCTGCGCGTCTCGCAGGGCCGTGTCGCACAGCTCGAGCATGGCAAGGCAACGTTGCTCGAAAATATTGCCGCCCTCGCCGCAGAGATAGATCGCCGGCGCGAGGAGGAGAAGAAGCTGCGTGCCCAGTGTGCCGGCGTCGAGGCGGAGCGGGATCGGCTGCTGATGAGCGTCGCGAAGACTACCGGCTCATTTCTCTCGGAGGGGGAGCTTCTGGACTGCTGTAGGGCTATCCGGGAGGCTGCGACGCGGGTGGCGGCTGCGAGCGCCACCGTCGTGGCCGATCCACAGGCGATCGAGGAGGCGCGGCGCCGTGCACAGAAGCTGAAGAGCGAGGTGGCACAGCTTCAGCGGCAGAAGGACCAGCTTCAGCGCTTCCTCGTGCTTCATGAAGATCGTGTGCGGGCACTGCTGGAGCAGGAGGCACTCCTGCTAGTGCGAGACTCGAAGAGCGGCGAGTCTGCTACGGCCCTCTCTCCGCAGATGGGCAGCGGCACGGCTCTGAAGGGGGCACCGGGGGCGGCGAGTACGGCTGCCTTTTCGCTGCCGCAGTTCCTCGAGTATGTCCGGCAGGGCGCCAACGATGTATTTCTCCAAAATGAGGATACCGCGGCGCGTGCCGTAAGGCCCGGTGGAAAGCGGGGCCCCAACAGACACGCCAGTGCCAGCGGCGATGGGAGCACTGACAGCTCCGTGACCCCGCACCGCGACTCCTTCTTCGCGCTGCACCAGCAGCTTGTTCAGAGTCAGGAGAGGCTGTTCACCTCGCACCGTGACCTACTCGAGGCGCGCAATGAGAACCGACGGATGCAGGCTGAACTGGACAGAACACACAGCGAGCATGCGGCAGCTGCGGCGGCAGAGGAGAAGGTGCGCCGCTCCATAGAGGTGGCCAACGCGGCGCTCGCGCACCGCACAACAAGCCTCACAAACGAGCTGCAGGAGCTGCAGCGCCACTACACCTCCGCGGTGACGATGGTGCGTACTACGTTAGAGGGCCTGTCCAACGTGCTGCAGCTCTACCATCAGTCGGAGCAGCACGCGGCGAAGCTGCGCGAGATGGTGCAGCAGGAGCGCCAGGACATGAGTGACATGCTGCGGCGCGAGGCAGCGTCGTGGGGCGTCGGTGCGGGCACTGACGGCCATGCGAACGCACAGGAGGCACAGCACTCCGCTGCGGCCGAGAGAATCACGGCGGCGCTGCGGGACATGGAGGCGTACATCGCCGAGGCGGTTGCCGAGACCACCAGGCAGGCGGCTCAGGACCAGAGTAGCTACATTGGGAAGCTCGTCAAGGTTATTCAGCAGCAGGAGGAGCGGGTGCGGGCAGCTAAGGCAGCCTTCGAGGCCTCCGCGCAGGCGCAGGCGAGCAGCCTGGCCGAGCGTATCAGCGCCGCACAGCAGCAATGGGAGTCGACGTGGAGGGCCAAGTATCAAGCCATTGAGGCCGAGAGGATGCAGAGCGTCATGCAGCAGCATGCGAGCGTCGTTCTGCAGCACGCACTGGAGCAGGCTTTGACGACGCCAGCAGTGGCATCGTCTGCTGCGTCGCCTGAGAGCACGGCGGCGGCACCTCCTCAGGTGGAGGAGTCCACGGTGCACATGATCGACACGCTGCAGGCGATTCGAAACTTCTTGGCGCAGGCCCGTCAGCGTCAAGCGCATCAGCAGGAGCAGCTGCAGAAGCTGGAGCAACTCAGGCTTCTGCAGCAACAGCAGAAACAGACTGCCTCGGCGCTGCTCTCCCCTGCAACCGAGCAGACGGCGCCAACAACTGCGTCGGTCGACCCGGTCAGTGCTCCGGCAATACCACCCTCAACAGCTACCCCACTTGCCGCTGACACTCAGCCACCACACTTGCTTACTCCTCTATCGATCACCTCGACCACTGAGACACTTAACGTAGCTCCAGAATTAAGCACCACGTCTTCCTTCATGAGGAAGGAGGATGACATGACCGAGACAAGTACCCCTTTCCTTCAGCAGCACATCGTCCCTGCAGTTTCGGCGCCAATGACAGACTCTACTGCCCTCGCCACCGAGCGTGAGACTCGTGAGGCGCCAACGGAGCACGAGGAGGAAGAGGGTTCCAGACAAGAGGCGGGGATTTCCAGTGACCCTTGCCTCTCTGCACTATCGGACGAAGAGCACCCACCCGCTCACCCTGCTACTCCAGGCGCGCAGCTTGACGAGACGGATGTGCAGGCGGAGCCGCAAGAGTCGGTGGAGGGTGCGACTGCAGGTGCCTCCCAGTCGCGAGTGGAGGAGGAAGACGAAGAGGCGCTGACTAGCCCGCCCACCTCGTTACAGGGGGAGGGGGAATGAGCAGGAAGAGATGGATGCCTGATGCGAATGAGGGTGGAGTTGCTGTGGAGGTGGATGATCTTGCACGTCTCTCTACTGTGTGGGTGTGCGCGCGCGTCGGAGCGGCAGCCGTGCTGATGCTAAACAAACAAGCAAACATGAGGCAAGTGCATGAGTAGCGCAGCCGCCTGCGTGCGTCTTTCTCGGCCGTATCTCCTGCGCAAGGCACTTCTCTCTCTCGCTCTGTGGGGTTTCTTGTCTTGTGGTCTTCACGGGTGGCCCGTACCGGTGGAGAGCGCAGTTAAAGCAGAGACACTTGCGCGAGATGAGGATGTCGGTGGATAGGGCTGGTAGGGAGGGCCGGTCTGGTGAGGGGCGGTGAGTGGAGCGCTACCCCCCCCTTCCCCCGCGGGCAGATCGACTGCGGTTGTGTTGCCTCGTTGCCTTTCTCTCCACCGAGTCAGTGTTCTTCTGCGCTCTCTCTCTCTCTCTCTGAGTCTCACCCACAGTCATCCACAGTCACCCACAGGCGCCCCATCCCTTTCTTGACCGCATCCGGAGCTTCGCCTCCTCTCTGTGTTTCTGTGTGTTCCAGCAAAGCGCCCTCTTCCTCCCCCTCGCCTATAGAACTTCCCCTACCTCCGCTACAGGAGAGGTCGGTTATACCCGCATCTCTCGCCCCCCCCACCTCGTTGGCGCCGCTATCACACTGAAGGACATGTGGGAGGGCGAGGTGGTGTCGAGAGGCAGTGGCCCCGTGCGATGTGCATTTTCTCTGTGCCTGCTGTTCCTCTCGTCTTGTGTAATCGTGTCTCTTCCCCCAGAAGGATTGTAGTACCGAGGTGGACATGCTCCGCATCGTGCTTCAACGCTTAGCGGTGCAGCACCGAATTGCCCAGCAGCTGGAGGCGGTGTCGCTGGACGAGGTGCTGCGCCGCATGCAGTCAAGTTCACTGACAAACCCATCGCGCTCACTCGAGGCCCACTTTGTATTGGCCACAGAAGGGCGTGGCCATGAGCCCAATACCCCAGCAGCGACCTCATCCGGTGCCGAGAACCTGAAGGAATCCTCCGGCGACCTGCTGCGCAACGCGCTCAGCGAGCGGCTTCTCGCTGAGGTGCACCGAGAGCTCGGCTCGCCCACCATCACCCTCGATGATGCCAGTTTGATGTTAGCCAACTGCCTACGGCACGGGCTCTCCCCTTTCGCCACGCAGCAGATTTTTACCCTCTGGCAACGGCGTATGCACCACGCCGTGGCTGGTGCGCCTTCCGCTGCGTCGTCCCGCACATCCATCTCGATGCTTGGCATGGGAAAGGGCAACACCGCTGTTGCGCACGCTGGTGGAGGCGCTGCCGGTGTGAGCGAGCTGGCGCAGTTTCAGTCCCTGGTTCGTGTAATGGAGGCGTGTCTTGATGCCCATGATAGGCAACAGCAAGATCTCAGCCGATCTCTGAAACGAATCTCCTTAGCAGCACCGGGTGCGCGGAAGCTACGATCGAAGGGCTCGATCGTCTTCACCCTCGATGACTTGGCGGCTTTGGTAGACACTGTGGAGCAGCACTGGACGCTCTTTATCGACCATGGCACCTCCACAACAGGGCTGCTCGTGCAGTTCACCGCTCTCGCTCTGGTGCTGACGGGGTGTGCTTCATCGGCGGCCGCCGAGGCAGAGCCTGGGAGCCGGTTCGTAAACAGTCTGCGCCGGCTGAGCCACTTGCGGACGGATCGTGCGCTGTTGCAGCAGCGCATCTTCTGCCTGTGTGATCAAGCCATCGCTTTGCTGTGCTCTCAAGAGGAGGAAGCTTCGGCAGCAGGCGATGGAAACACACCGTCTCGTCGAGAGAGTCCGTGGTGGTATCGACCGCAGGAACTCGTGCGTCTGTCGCAGGCGATACAGCTTATTGAGCTCTACGAAGCGGAGCAGCGGCGGGGCAGCGGAACTGGCTCACCTGTTGAGCACTCTTTCCATGGCGAAGGGGGCGGGCCGCGCAGGCCAGGAAGCAGCGCCGCACGAACGTTGAGGAGGGACACTGGTAAGATGGCGCTGCGCTCCTCAAACCCGGTGCGAGGCCCGGCGCTGAGTGGTGCGCAGACTGCGCGTGCGCCTTCCATGGCACACTGCCTACTTCGCCTGCCCACTGCGTGGTGGCCCACTTCTTCAGCGTCCCTTCATGAAGCCGCTGCGGGTCATCGAACGACGGCGGCGGCTGTCCGGGCAAGGCGACGACTCGGCGTCTATGTGACGCATCGCGCACTACAGCACACCTCCACAGCGATGTCTCGCCTATCGGCACCACCGCCGATACCCTCGTACGCCGTATCGCCTGCTCTGGTGTCCATCTCCCTTGCGGACATCGGGGAGATCTTCGCCACGGTGTGCGCCACAGCGTCGTCCCTGGCCTCCACGGAGGCAGTTACGGGGTTCTCGTGGTGGGTGCGCGATGTCTTTGTCCAGCAGTACAGGCAGCGCAGCTTGCACGACGTGCAAGAAATAGCTGCGCTCTTAGGGATTGCAGAAGTCTGCGTCTTGTACCCCGACGGAACCCAGACGGTACTCGCTGAGGCTCTCAAGTGTCTCCAACGCTCTGCCCCTGTTTTGTGGCGCGTTGGTGACACGGCAGTGACTAGCGGGCCCGACACACCCGGCTTACTGTGGTCACGCGCGTGTGAGGTTGTCGGTGGTGCACTGACTCTGGCCACTCTCCGTGCCGAGGCCCAACGCACGCTGCGGGCATTGGTGCACACCGCAAGCCAGCCTGCGTCTTCTGGTATAATGGCGAGGGGGTCGAGCAGCGAGCTGGCATGTCGGCATCAGCGGTACGGCCTCTTGGTGCTTGCATGCTTGCAGCTGCAGTCACCAGGCGGCACAATCACCCCAGCCCTGAAGCGGGTGATTCAAGAGCTCGTCTTCTCTGCACCGTTTCGCTGCGATGATGCTGATCACGGGGGACTGGCTGCGGTGGCGCGAGCTCTGTTCATTTTCACGCGACCAGAGCTGACTCTTCGAGCCCCTGCATTCGCCCAGGACACGCCACTGTGTGATCCGGCTGTCCCGTACCTTTTAAATGAGTTGACACGCTTCCTCTCCTCGTCAGCTGCTACGTGGGGCGATGGCGCGACCGTTGCCGTGGAGGATGACAAGGATAATCTGCAACCCCTGCCGCAGCTTACCTCAGTCGAGCGACAGCTGCTGCGCACCGCGTTGCATGAGGTGCAGCTGCAGACGCAGCACGATGTCAAGGAAAGGACGCCACGAGGACACGTGGTAGCCCCCAGTGGCGGTGAAGTGGGTCAAGGTCAGGCAGCGCGTACGGCATCCGTGCAGGTGCCGTTGTCGCTCTCAGTGACGACGCAGGCTGGCGTGGTCGGCTCCGCGGATGCCTCGATGCTGTTCTCCGATCGACAAGCAGGTGCGGTGAATACGAAAAGCGGTGCGAGTCGGCGTTGTATAGTGTCCCACGAGCGAGCCCCTCGACGTCGTATGAGCAGCTCCAAGGAGCATCTGCTAATTCAGTCGGAGATCGATAGTCTGACCCACTATCTCCGTCAGCGTCTCTCCCTGAGGTGAGCCACAGTGTCCGTCTCTCCCCTCCTCCTCTCTCTCTGTTGCGCTGCTAAACGGAGGAGGAGGGCAATGTGAGTTGATGCCTTTGTAGCCTCACTTTCTCCTTTTCACGCCAATGCCGTCTCCTCTTTCTGAAGTCTCCCTCTCTCGCTGGCGTTGCCCCCCTTCCTCCCTGGTCTAAGCCTCAGGGGGGTGGGGTGGGGTGGGTGGGTGGGAGTTCGCTTGTTTGCCTTGCACTGAAGAATGATCCGTCCACCTCTCGTAGTTTCCACTTTCCTTTCCTCTGTTGCCCGCTGCAGCTGCTGCTGATGGGAAAAGAAAAGCCCCAAGTACTGGCTTGAGTCTGCATCCCTTCCCATGCCACGGACTCGCGTACAACAAGATCATCGCGGACAGCCAGATTGCCCTGCCGTGTGCGTGTGTGTGGGTGGTGGTCCCCTCTTGTAAACAGGCTTAATCTCTTGTCACCTCGCGGCGCGGCTTCTCTTTAGGGTGCGTCTCTGAGCGCTGGCATGCTGGTCCTACCCGGCCCACATACTCTGAGGGGTACTCGCCTCTTCCTGAATGGTGATCAACACGGCGCATGTTTCCCACGCATTTGGGCAATGCGGCGTGATGTCTGGTCTCTACCCACCCAACCTGGTCACGACTGCATTCTCCGTTGCTCAGTACTCCCTCCTCCGCCGCCAGGCCTCTCTCTGCCGCCACTGGTACTTTGATCTCACATTCTCTCTCGCTCTTTTCCGGCCCCACCACACAGGCACGCATACATGCACACCAGTAACGCCGTCGCTCGCTGTGGATGTGTGCCTGAACAGCTTGCCGCTGCTCCTACAACAAAACATTTCTTTTCCCCCCTCCTTCATTCGCCCTCTTAACACGCTCCCACCACGTTCGTACTTTGTGCATTCCACGTTCATTCTACCGGCCAACCACCTCTCCCCCTCCAGTGCCCGGTAAGGAGCGCAAGGTCGTCGTGAACAGAGTCGGCTGCTCGTGAGCCGACTACCTCTTCACCGGCTTCGACCTTTACTCTGCAACTTTTCAGAAGTACATGCCAATGAAGGCCGGTGACGGCAGCATCAGCATCCGTCACCTGATCTTCCGCAAGGCCCTGGTGGTGTATGCTAGCAAGCTACTGACGTCCATCGTGAAGCTGCCGCCGGAGGGTCGGCGAGCTTAGCCCTTCGGACGTGCTTGCGTGGGTGAACGGGAGTTTCTACTGCTACAGCGTTGGCGAGGCTGGGAGCAGCAGCCTGGCGAGAGGCTGCGTAATTTGAGGCGGATTCGCGACGCGTACGTGGACCAGCTTGTGCCGGAGGGTTCGATGCGTGTGGCGAAGATGTGTACGCCGGCGCACCTCCCCTTGACGGGTGGCGTTGTTGGGCGGAGAGAGGCGGTGTGTGTGTGTTCGTCAAGTCGCTGCTGATTTCCAACGACTTGTTTGCGTTTGTGGGTTTTCTTGCTTCTTTCATCGTTTCCACGCCCCGCGGGCGTGCGTGGGTGGGGTGGTGCGTGTGCGACCCTCTCGCCTCTATCCCCTCGCAGTGCACGGCGGGCGATGGCGGCGCCGAAGAAGCTCCAAGACAGAAGCAAACACCAAGCCAGAGCTGTCCAACATGCAGCGTCAGGGCAAAAAATATACAGAAGCCAAGAGCGCCGCCCCCCCCCCCCCCCCAAAGCGATGGCACCCGATTTCCAAAACGGGGCGGCGCATCGAAGTCTCGGCGCTGTTGGCGTCGCAGGCAAAAAAGGCACCGCGGTCGTAAAACACGCGCCCCTTCGTTGCCCGCGAGTAGTTGCCAGGCAAAACCGCGGGGGTGCGCGCGCGCGGCTGCTTTGGCCTCGGCGCTCTTCGGTTCCCTCTGCCCATTTTCTTTGGGGGGGGGGGGCACTGCTTGCCCCGCGCTTCGTTTGCGCCTCGGGGGAGGGGGGCGTGGCTTTTCGGGGATGGGGGGTCGCCGGGGGCCTCGCTCGGCGGCGTGGCAGTCGGCGGAGGGCCAGGGGTCTGGCGATGGGGGGGGGGCCCCGGTGGGCGCCAGTGGAGGCGGGGGCCCAGAGGGGCAGGCAGGCAAACGCAACACGAGGAGGAGGAGGAGGGGGGGGGTGAGAGATGGGGGGAGGGTAGGCAGGCTGGGGGCTTGGCCAAGCGGGAGGCGAAGAAGGGTGCTTATGTTCGTGCTTGCATGTGGAGAAACCAACTTGCTGATGGTTCAGAGTTGAGCCGCGTACGTGGGTGCTGGGCTCTCTCGTTTGTCTCCTCACGCCATCTTCCAGCCTGTCGCACGTTCATGCGCACCGCGTTGCCCACACACCTTCTTGAATTGCTCTACGAGTGGCGCTTTTCTCGAGTGCACAGGCCCGTTGGACGTGTTCCTCAGAGAAGCACTGGCGCTTCTCATCCTCCTCTACGCTATAACAATTTAGAGAAGCACACGTGTGTATATGTACCGATAGATACGGCCGGTCACCGGTCCAACACGGTTGGTGCTCTTCCGGCGTGTCCATTCTCGGTTATAGAGGATGAACTCAAAAACTCCACCTCGGCCCCCTCACCGGCCACCGGCCCGATCGCGCGGTGCGAAGCGGCTGCAGACGCGCGTGGCTGCAGTAATACGCCGACTCAGTCATCTGGGCACCGCCGCGACCTCAAACTCTGCGCCTATTCCCCAACCCCCCGACTCCGCAGGTTGCCTCACAGCCGCTCTCGTCAGACTGGCCGCTGCGTGGGATACGCTCGAGTCACGCGGCCACGCTGCCCGCCATATATGAGTGGCACAGACCTGCTCGCTGTCGCAGCTCGTTCCGACTCAACGCCATCCAGGACCTGACCAGCGACAAGTCGCACCGACATCCCTACGCCGTAGGGACTTGACTCGGGAATACCACGCACTGAGGTGTGCCCCGGTCATCAGGGGCCACGTAACCGAGTAGAGAAACAAGGGGAAATTAGAGGTTATACACACCCACATACACACACACACACACACATCCATACGCACACGCACACATGCGACATGCGTAGTCCCGTTGGCTTTATCGCTCTGGTGTGCGGCAGCTATGTGTGCCTTTCGGACGCTGTCTGCGCTGCAGCACGTGCAGGGCGGAACCGTTGGCCGTACGGGGTTCGCGGATGCTGTTTTCGACGACGTCCAGTCTGCACCAGTCTGCGTTTCTTCATCCCAGCGGAGTCGCAAGGCCCAGAGAAAGAGAGGAAGAGTACGAGAGTGAGAGGTGGCGAAGGGGGAAAGAGGAAGTGAAAACAAAACGAGAAGGAACAATCAGGTCAAACCATACAAAGGTGAGACGAAACTGCACTCTCAGGTGAAGTCCCGGTTCGTGAACCCCCCAAGTAAGCGAGACGCGCTGAAACGGACGAACAAAAATAGTGAGGAGGGGGGAGGCAAACGAGTGAGGGGGGGGGCGCCCTTGTGCGCCGTAGCGTACATGAAGTGTGAACGATGAGGACGATGAGATCGAAAAAAGCAACAGGACAGCCATCAAGCGTGCAGGTGAGACGGAGGTGAGGCACGCTGTGAGCAGGCGCGGGGTTTGCTTGTCTCTCTGTGTCTCACATCCTCGACCATGTGAAGCGTAGAGAGGCCAAACCCGACGAGAGGAGAGAGACCAGCGGGCGTGCATACTTGTGAGGGAGGCGAACGGGGAAGTGTGTGCGTGTGTGTGTGGGGATGGGGGGGGGTGGGTGGGTGGCGGGAGGGAGTCCGAAAGGAGCTCTTGCCTTTGCTGCCCATATGAGGCTGTGCGTGGACACTGCAGCGACGAAGAGCGTGGCTGTCGTGTGCTCTGAGTTCCTGCATGAACAACGCGCCCTTTCACCTAGTTACCCATGTAAACAACTTTCGTGTGTCGATCAAGGGTGGCAGCGTCCTCCCGTGGAAGCGCAGCCCGCCCGTGACTCAATCGTGCCGACACCGTGGTACCCTGTCTGCCTGCCGCTGCCTCTCTTGTGGCGCTCCTCCACTCTCCTCGAAGAAGCGGAGAGACGAGCGAAGCGAAGACCCGACGGAATGCGAGCTGGGGCCCCCACCCACTTGCGCATTCCGTCGGGTCACGGAGGAGGAGTCTGCGTTGTGTCTCCCCCCTTCGCCTTACAGCTTGGAGAGGGTGGCAGACGACTTCTTGAAGAGCGCGGGCAGGCCCTCGTCTTGCAGGCCGCACGACAAGAGGTCTGCGATGGCGTCGCGCGGGTTCTTCTTCTCGTACACAATTTTGTAGATCTCCTTGCAGAGCGGCATCGACACCTTCAGCTGCTGCGCTAAGCGCATCAGAGGCTCCGCCGTCGCCACACCCTCCGCGACGGCTTTGCTCGTGCGTTGGATCTCTTCGATAGACGTGCCCTCACCGAGTCTCTTGCCCACTGTGAAGTTACGTGACAGCTCCGACGAGCACGTCAGCTGGAGGTCGCCGAGGCCGGCGAGACCGAAGACGGCGCTGCCATCGCCGCCCAGCGCGCCCGTCAGATCTCGAATCTCGAGAAGGCCGCGCGTGATGAGGGCAGCGCGCGCGTTGAAACCCATGCCGAGGCCATTCGCCACACCAGAGCCGATGGCCAGCACGTTCTTTACAGCGCTGGCCACCTCGAAGCCGATGGTGTCGGTGGTTGCCCAGCAGACGAAGGTGCGGTCGCCCGTCGTCATGATGCGCTGCAGGCGGCGAGCCTGATTGATGTCGGCGGAGGCGATGCCGACGCACGTGAAGATGCCAGCGGCCACCTCGATGGCGAAGCTGGGGCCTGCAAGCACCGACAGTGGGTAGTCCGCGAAGAACTCGCCAACAATCTGCGCCGGGAACTTCAGCGTCGACCGCTCAATTCCCTTCGTGCACACGAGCACCGGCACGCGCTTCTCCTTCGCGTAGGTGATCAGGTTCCCGCCGCTCTTCTGGAAGAAGCCACGCAGGAACTGGGTCGGGATGACGAAGAGGATGATCTCGGCATCCTTGTACGCCTGCTCCACGTTCGAGGTGAATGTGATGTTCGACGCAAGCTTCACACCCTTGAGGTACATCATGTTCTCGCGCTTCCGATTCACGAGTTGCGCCTCCTCCTCCTTTATGTGCCACACGCACACCTCGCGGCACTTCTTGGCGAGTACCGTCGCCAGCGCCGTGCCGAAGGCACCGGAGCCGAAGACGACGGCCTTCTTCAAGTACAGCAACTCATTCGCGTTAGCCTTTCCGTTCGCGGAGAGCATCTTTTTCCTTACCAGTTTGGGTTGATTTCTAGTTAGGCACGGAGCGGCCGTGTGTGTGTGTGTGTGTCGGCAATAGAGCGACACTCAGGCTGACACGGAGAGAAAGTGCACGCGTGCTGTGATGAGTCACAAGTCTGCGCGGCACGTCTGTTGGTTTATAGATGGGAGTGGTGAAATGGGCGTGTTGCGATACGTCGATGTGCTTTAGGAAAAGGGTTGGGGTCTGCTCTCTGCTTGTCGTTGCACTGGCGGTCTGGTGTGTGCGTGTATGAGGGGCGGAGTTCGAGAGAGAGGCAAGAGGCAAGAGAGGCTAAGTAATGTTGTTAAAGGGTAGGACTGAGAGGAGGGCAGAAAACTCTTTGGGCGGCCGTGCGTGCGCGCGTGTGTTGTCAGTAATGAGCGATGAATGGAGCACGAGGAGTAGGGGAAGGGAGAGGGTAGAGGGTACTAAAGATGCGGACGCAAGGAAGAACAGGCTCATACAGGTGAGGGAGGACGTTGTGAAGCGATGGGGTGTAGCGACGCCAGCACGGATGGTCCATGGAAGAGATCGCACGTACACGCCAGGCGATGCAGTGGGAAAGGCGTCTAGTAACGCCGCAAGACGCCAGACCCGCCGTCAAGGAATTTTCTTCGTCCCCCCTTTTTCGCCTTCTTTGTGTGACGTGAGCGTGTTCGGCGGTCAACACATGCGCGCATGCACGCGCACACTCCATCTCGGAGGGGGAGGGAGGGGGGGGGGGGAATCCACCCACACATACACACACACACACACAGGGGAAAAGTGAAACACACATCGAAACTGTCCGTCAGTACGGCGCGCAAATACCACCGCCTCAGTCGAAAGGAATACAGAAGCGAAAAAGAGAAGCGAAGCGCTCATGACGATATGCACACGGCGCATGTTCCAGCCACGTGTCGTGCCACACCGCGTTCACGGTGATGCGAGAGGAGACAGAGAGGCAGTGAGACTTCGACACGCGGAGAGAGAGGCGAACGCGCAGGCAGCACGGGAACAAAGGGAGGGTTGGCGAGAGACTCGGAGAGGCAGAGGGAGCGGGGGTCGGACGACGACTATCACCACCGCAACAGGATCTAACAAGAGCCATCGCAACAAGAGATTCATCTATGAGGAGGGAGGAGGAGGGGGGGGGAGGGCAGCAACAGCATAAGCACAGAAAGGCACGCATGATTGCACCTCAGCGAGCCGCTGTCACCACACCACACCTGCTCTCTCTTGCACTGCTCTGGTCTTTCCTCATTCTCATCACCGTCGTGCCTCACGGTAATGAAGGCACACACACACACACACACACACACCTGCAGAACGCCGAGGCTCTGAAGCGAACAGGCAAAAAAATAGGAACGAAAGAGAAGAGGGCAAAGGGACGGAGAAGGAGGCGGTGGGGGGGGGAGGGGAGGGGCGTGCGGGTGCGCAGACCCCTCCCCCCTTGAGGCCACACACAAGCACGCCAGCGCAGGGGAGTTACTGCTGCATGGACCCTTTCCTCAAGGCTGCCTTGACGACGATGTGGAGCGCACCATCGGCTTAGATGTGTGGCCTGCCACCATAAAGGGTCCCATCACCTCCTCTGTGGCAGCGTTGTCGCTGAAGCTACGGGGAAAGTTACCAAGGCCCGTGCCTGAGGCATCTACAGTACCAGGGACGCTCAGCCCTGACGTGCTGTGATGAAGGTGTTGGTATGGGCCTGATGAGGGCGCCGGTGCGGCCGTCGTCGACCCCAGCGTAATGGTCGGCTGCGGTTGCAGCGGCAGTGGCGGCAAGTCCTTCGCCACGTCCACTTTCGGCGTGCTGCCTGAGCGCCGAGGGCTCTTCACCAACCCAGAGCTCGCATACGGCCTGGGCACAGTGGCGCTCGGTGGTGGCATGAACGGCAGGGGAGGCGGCGGTGGCGGAGGCACAGACTGCCGGGTCTCTGCTGCACTCGCCCCAGTGAAGGGGCTCGAGTCCGACAAGGGCGGTGGGAGTCGCGCTTCGAGGTCAAGACTAGCGTGCTCTGGCTTTGGGTGATACGGCGGCTGCGGCGGGTTGTTGCTACTTGCGCTGCTACTTCGACGAGAGCGGTGGCGGTGGCGCTTTCGCATGGTTACCGCCGAGGGCACGGCGCCAGTGCTGCTGCTGCCGGAGTGGGTCACGGACGTCGCCGCGCCACGGGTGGTGTGTGACTGTGGTGCGGGTGGAAAGGCATCGCGTGCACCATCGTTATCATGAATGTTTATGCGGATCTGCGTGTTGCTGCTCGGCTGCTGCTGTTGCGGCGGGACCGGGGTCGAAGACAGCGGCGGTGGGGTGTCGGAGGTGACAATAGGCAGGGGCACTGCGGCGGGTGACGACAACGCTGCCGGCGGCGGTCTATCGACAGTGCGGAGCACATACCGGTTGTTCGCACGCGGTGGCATGTACACGCTCGGTATGCCACCACCACCACCAGCGGCTGCCGCCGTGATTACGTTGGTGGTGGCCATTCTGATCGGTGTGTGGTGCACGATGCGGTGCTCCTCACTCACGACCCTGTCCATATTGTCCTTCTCGCAGGGGCAGAAGATGCACCAGAGAAGAATCACCAGCAGCACCAGGAGAATAACGAAGAGGACGACGCCAACGATCAGTAGAATTAAATCGTCCCTCGTCCACCGAGAGTTGGAGGAGCTGCCCGACTCTGGCGTCCACTGCGTCGTCAACAGCGGCTGCAGCGCTGTGCGCGCGTCTTGAGGAGCGAAGCAGATGATGAAGACGGAGTTCGGCACCTCGAAGGTGAGGACGAGCTGATCCGCTGCCGCGCCCCCCGTCGGAGTTGCCTCAGAGAGCACGCTGGTGCAGTTGGAGACGGCCCCGAGCGTGTAGCGGTGTGTTGTCTCAAGTCCAACGCCCGCGAACGTCATACTCACCGTCGCCTTCTGCTTCAGCGTTGGTGGTGCCTCCACGACACCCGTTACATACACTAAGCTACCCATGTACGTCGCGATGATGGTGGTGGATGGCGCGTAGAGAACTTGTATACTAAAGCTCGCTGGCACTGCAACGGCGAGGGTCTCTGTCACGGCACGCCTCGCATACCGTTCCTGCAGCTGCTCGCGCTCCTGTTGCGGCAGCCCCACCGACTTCACCGAGCTCACGGACGACGTCGACGACGGCGGCGGCGGTGCAGTGAGGCTCCAGACAAGACTCGAACCCCACGCCGACGCATTAAAGGACGATACGCTACCTCCATCCGGTAGAAGCACACTGTACTCGCTCTGCAGGCCGTTCACTGGCCCTTGCGCGTTCGCCAGCGTGGCCGTGCACTGCAACGGCTCGGCCGGCGTGTACCACATCATCGACCCCGTCCGGGTTGATGCACACGCCTGCTTCGATGCTGCGGCAGTTGGCACCCCTATCAGGAGGAACGTCTGCGGGCTGTTTACCATCGTCGTCCATGCTGATGTGGCGTCGCTAGTCGAGCTGCCGGCGCCATCCGTGGCGAAGACGGTGCCGGCGACAGAGATTTGCAGGCCGGTCTCCGGTATCACCGTGAAATTGTACCGGCCGTTGACATCGAAGGGGTAGGTGCCAAGGTTCACCGCTGCGCTCGTGCTCACGTCGCCGTTGTAGTAGTTGGTCACTCTCAGGTCCCTCGGCAGGGCCACAATGTTTCGTGCTTGGCTCTGAATCATTGCAATACCTTGGACGTGGCACCTCAGCACCCCACCGACCCGTACCATGTTCGGCATCGGAAGCTGTGTTGAACCGGAGCTGCAGCCGATTGTCGTCAGCGCATTCGGCGACGTTGCCAGCCGCACTATCACGGGAGAGTTTTGCACGGGCAAGCTCTCGTACGGCGGCGTGAGTGAGACTACAATCTCGATGAAGTTCACGAGTCCCGCCACTGAAGATGAGGCTTCCGGTGCGGTGACGGCAAAGCTGTACGTCGGGAGCCCACCGGTCGTGGTGCCGTTCTGCGTCACTGTACCGACGCTGCCGGCGTTCACCCACACCGCAAAGTTGTTCGGTGCATCGCTTGTCAAGGCTGTGATCATGCAGTCAATTGTGTTCGCCGTGGACCCGATCGTGCGGTCAAGGATCCCGACGGGGAGGCACGACACCGCCGCCACAGCCACAACCGGCCCGCCGCCTTCGGCCACCGTGAGCACGCTTGACGTCGCCATCAGCGTGTCACCGCCCTGAAGCGTCACGATCGCCTTCATGACGTAGTTCCCGACGGTCGACACCCGCAGCGCCAAGAATGTGAAGTTGGTGAAGTTCACGTGCGAGTAGGTGGTGCCACCGGCCAGGTAGCCGACTGGTGCAGTGGTGATGCCGTCGCTGAGGTACAGCGTCATGTTCACAGTGCTGTACGGCGCTGACGTGGCGAAGCCCGACTCGTTGAGAAGCGTGATTGTGGGCTGTGCCGTGCACACCAGCAGGGCTGTACAGCCCCCTGGCTGCACTGTGAAGACGGCTTTCACAGCTGTCCGCACGCCAATCGTCAGTTGGGTTGGCATGAGGAGGGGGGTGCTCGACATAGACTTGCGGAAGCAAACCATGTGAATACCCTGTTGCGTCGGTGTCGTGCTGTAGCTGGCATTGGTACCATCTGCGCTGACGGACACCATGGGTATGTAGACAGCAAAGGCGCCGAGGCACACAGTCTCCACTGTCGGCGAGCCTGGGATGCTTCCTACGTACACCAGTGCAGCCAGGTTGGACACAGCCAGCCCGCTTCCGGTGAAGACAATGTCCAGCTGGACACCCACTTCAAGCACTAGGCTTGTGACCTTCATACTGATCACGCTTGGCGACACTGTGAAGGGCGTCGGGGTGATGAGAACAGGGGTTCCCGTCACCGACCCACTGTCGCTGCTGCTCGTCGTGAGGCCGTAGGTGGCGGTGTAGCACAGTACGTAGTCCCCCGTCGTCATGAAGATGAGGTTTCGCGGCATTGCTGTCATGCCCGTGTTATTCTCCGGGCTCGGGTTCATCGAGTTCACGCGCGGGGTGTAGTCTTCGTTTGTACAGATGTCGCTCGGCACCGCCATCGAGGCGGAAAGGCCCACGGCCACCACCACGTCCGTCGTTGACAAGCCACCGCCCGTGAGCACCACCGTGTTAGTGCTTGTCACCGTCATCAAGGGAGGCAGAGTGACGTTCGTTACGGTGCTCGCCAGCACGATTGGGCCAGCGTTGCTGACTGGACCGAAAAGATGCAGAGGCGCCGCTGTGGTGCTCTGCGCGGTATAGCACAGGGCGTACGGGCCAGAGCGCGTCATAATGCCAGTCGTTCTCCACGTGCCACTCGCGACGGTGTACGTCAGCTCGTACCGCAGCGACGCTATCGTCTGTGATTCTGTGCAGGCCACCCACACGTCTCGCATAGTGAGTGGCAACGCCTCAGATGTCATGGCGGCCAGCCACGCCAACGCTGTCGTCCCCTGCGCTGCCGCATCACCGCTACTGGAAAAGGTTAGTGCAACGGTCAAGACGCTTGACACGTACACCGGCATCGGTTGGCCGCTCCAGCTTCGTGGGCTGGCAGGCGTTGCTTCCATCATCGCCACCACACGCGCACACTCGCGCCCTGTGCTTGCGGCACACGTGCCATCCTGGTGTGAGTAGCACGCGTAGTATGTCCCTGCGCTAGGAACGGCTGCTGTGACGGTGGTCACGCCCGTAGACTCACTGTAGCTCAACTCTGTCAAGTACGCATCGTTTGCAGGGGCGCTGACACCGACGCAGTTTGCCGGGCTCGTCACCAGCACTGCCCAGTCCGTTATCGCTGGCAGGACAGTGAGGTTGAAGCTGAACACCTCCTGCGCTGTCACCAACAGTGTCACATTAAGCGGCGGTGGCACACCCTGGCTGAGGGTGATGGTGTTACTCGACAGCACCGACACGGCGTCGTTGCCAGCACTCCAGTAGCACAAGGAAAGGAGCACCGTCGACGGCGATGCCGTGGGGATCGCCGAGTTTTCATTAAACATGTACGTCCATGGCACGCGCAGCTGCGTCGTACCGCTGCAGCTCGACACGACCGACGCCCCGCCTGGGAAGGTGGCCGCCATCCTCGCGCTCGACGACATTATTGCCAACACATTCACGTAGTAGCGCACGTCGTAGCAGTCCTTATCGCTGAAGAAGAGGAGGGCCTCGCCGTCTGTGCAGGACTGCGCGCTTGTGCCGACCAGCGTCCACAACATTGACTCGCCAGAGGAGAGTGCTGTGTTGCTGCCGTTTAACTTTGCCGACGTGGCACCACTGGGGCTCGCCGTCCCGGTGATAGCCAGTACATCCCCAATGACGTGATACTGCCCACCGTACAGCTTGTAGCACACCGAGTACGGCATATTCGTTCCGGCGGGTGACACTCGCCACACATGCTCTGCGTGCGAGCCGTTCGCGTAGAGAGAGTAGTACGTAATCCCCGCGGCCGCCGAGTTCTGCTGACACATTGCGTCGGTAGTGCTACTGCTTGCACTCGCCTGGATCAGCTTGACCATATCTGTCGCTTCAGTCGTCGCCACAAGCCCCCATCCAGCAAAGACGTGCGTCAGCAGCTCGTCTGGCCGGTACACGTTCTGCGCACGAATTGGGTAAAGCGTCATGCTCTTCGGGTTTGGCGTGATCAGCACGACATCGTAGCCCCAAACCACTACGTAGCCGCCTGGCACGTTCGGGGCGGCCACCATGTAGCACATCGTGTAGTTGCCGCGCGTGCCGACGGCGACTTGGAACTCGATCGAGTGCGGCAGCGCGTCGATGCGCGACGGGGCGGCAGTGACGGACGGTGCCTTCTCGGCATCTGTCGGGGCGACACAGTCGACACTTGAGCCGTAGTACAGGACTACAAGATCCTTGGCGGAAAGATCAGACGTGCCTTCGGTAGACGCCGAAAAGTTCAGCGTGAATAGTTCGCCTTCGAGTGTGACGACCGGCGTTTGCGTGACGACGGATGGGTTGCGCTCGTGGATGATGAGGTCGTCGTACACCAACGTCCACACTGTATCTGCCGCAAGCCGGTAGCACACACTGAAGGTGCCGGTCATGCTGGCCGTGAAGTTCAGCGTCGCCGTCGACCCGTCGCTGCTCACTTCCGTCACGGTCCACCCCTGCGACGTGCCAGGGTTGGCGCTGGTTGGCGCGTTCACACTGTAGGCTGCGAACGACGGCGGCGGCACTGAATCCTCGCTACAGTTCATCGACTGCGTGATGAGTTTCGTCCGGTCGTTGCTGCCTAAACCCGTGCCGTAGAAGCGGATGTAGTTCACTTCATTCACCCGCGCCGAGAGTGGCGTTGTCACAAAGTGCGTTGGGTTGGCAGCGAGTATGTTTGACACGCCGTTTGGCACCTCCGACCAGCTACTCCCGCTCAGCTTGTAGCAGCTACGCGTGGTCGTTGTTGAGGCTAGTTCTGGCGCCTGGGCGTGGTAGAGAGTCGTGAAGTGGGTGAGGTCTGAGGTGCCTTGCACCAGTTCTCCAGAGGTGTCCGTGAGGATCCAGCAGGAATCGAGATTTGCCTGCTTGGCCCCGCGATCGCTGCCAGGCGTCAGCACAACGGCATCCGGCGTCGATGTGTCTCTGTCGAACATCACTCTGAGCAGTTGCCCCCGCCGTGGTGTCGAGACGTCGGTGTAGACGTTGGACGGGTTCGTGTTGTACACGCGGAACGGGGCGCCACTGTCCACCACGCCGCACGTTGCGAGCTGGTAGCATGCAATGTAGTACTGCGCCACTGTCGGGTCGTAGTTGCCAACAGTGTACCGAACGTAGCGGCCACCGCTCTCTGCCGCCGAGCCATAGACACCTAGGAACGAGGTGGTAGCGAGGGTGCCGGCGTGCAGCGCGACCGCGCACCGGCCGTCAGTGTAGGCGGAGCTGCTCGACGTTGCCAGTAGCGTTGCACCGTCAAAGGTGCCGTTGAAGACGGGGCCCGGCATGAAGAGCGGCGGCAGCGCGGCGTACGGGTGTAGCGAAGGGGTCACCGAAGAGCTGGCAGAGGTGAAGTTCATGAGCAGCCGCTGGCCAATCTGAACGTAGCGCTGCGGAAGGCTCACGGTGCTTGGTTGGCGGGCTTGGACGGGAAAGAGTGACTTATCTGGGCTGCTGATGTAGTCCAATGGCACGGCGAATTGGTTGCCCGCGGCGTTGGTGTAACACAGTCGTACGGAGTTCGTACCACTGCGGAAGAAGACGGGCGGCATTGCGTAGGTTGTCTGCCCCGCCACCACATCTGAGAGCGCAATGCCGTCGGTCGGCTGGAGTGCGTCACCCACCGTCACAGTCGCTGAGGACGCTGGTAGCAAGCCGCTCGAGAGGAGACATGGCGATGTGCCTGGCACGAGTCGCAAGCGATCTACCGCCGTAAAGACGTACCCGCTGATCACCTGCGTCACTGTCACGGCCATCGCCTGGCCCACATTCCAGCACCCCGTCGCCATCCCGGTCGGGGTGACGTTCGTCACGCTTAGATCGGTGCACGCCGGACTCCAATTTGTGCTTGCGTTGAAGCGGTAGCACAGTTTGTACGTGCCCGGCAGCGGCGCGAAGAACACCGCTGCGACGCTGCCACTGCCGCTGCTCAAGCTGGAGAACGAGCCTGAGTCCACAACAATGGTGAAGACAGCCGCCGCATCGTTTGTGCACCACTCGCTTTGCGGTACGACCCGCACCTCATCCACCGACGGCGACGCCAGGTATTCGAACAGGGCCGTGCCGAGGATTTGGGTTGGGGCGTAGTACATGGCACGCAACGAGCCTCCATTGGCTGTCGTCGAGCCACTTGACCCGCCGTTGTCGCCGTTGGAAGGGCTTAGCGCGCCTGTGATGGAGCAGCGGTCGATGAGAGCCTCTTGTATGCTCAGCACTGGCAGCACCGGCGCCCACGTGCCGGCCGCTAATTTATAGCAAAAGTGGTGTGCGCCGTGACTGGACGCCGTGCCACTAAAAGTTACGAGGGACCTGGTGAGAAACAGCGACGCGTTGGCGCTCAGCACTGCCGCCGGCAGCGTCAGGAAGGCCGTGTCGGGGATGTAGAACATGCTCATGAGCGTCGCCGGGTCCTGACTGTCAATGTAAGACTCGACGCAGTTGTACGGGTCGCCAACGACGGTTATGGTGTCGTGCATGCTCACCACGTCGTCTGGTTGCTGACTCTCCATCGTGAAGGTCAGGTTCAGCGTCTGCATCGCGCGCAGAAAATTCTCCTCGGAGGGGAACGTGGTGAGGCCGAGGTACGGCCGAATCCAAAGCGTGTTGTTCGTCGTCGGCGACGAGGGTACGACTGTTGAGGCAACGCGGCCGTATGAGGTCGACAAATCTGTCAGCGCGCACACCACCAGCGTCGCGGAGTCGAGTGCGTAGTCGTGCTTGAAGGTGTACGTGTATAGGAGATCGCTGACCCGCGTGAGAGTGGCCCCAACTGGCGTGAAGGCTGGGGCGCCGTCGCAGAGCGTCAGCTCATCCACATACCTGACGAGCTTAATGGCGGTCGGCGGGTAGGTCGTCATGGACGCGTTCACCACGAAGTTGAGGGTGATCGTCTGTCCGACGTATGTCGGCTGCGGCCAAGGTGTGAAGCTCTGTGGCGAGCCTGGTGTGCCGGTGATGTAGCACTCGCCTGTGTTCGCGTCGATCTGGCCGCACGTGCACACCGGACCCACCCGCTCCTCATGCACGTAGCAGATTGTGTACTTGTCTGTCGTGACACCCAGCCCAACCGGCCACAGCACCAGGTACGTTGCCGACGTGCTCGTCGTCGACTGCAACTGTGCTGACGCTGGGATGAAGCTTTCGATGTAGCGGTCGTCGCAGTGCAGCGCGGTGGTGGCGTAGAAGGAGAGGCGCCAGCTGTCGCCCGTGACGTTAGTCCCGGGTTCTAGGCGGAACGTCAGCAGCTGCTGTTGGCCTGAGATGAAGGAGTCTTCCTCCACGCACTGGATGGGGCCTGTCGTGATGCTCAGCGAGCCAGGCACCAGTGCTGCCGTGGCGTTGTAGAGGCGATAGCAGAGATTCATGCTGTCCACACGCAGAGAGGCGTTGGCGGCCGTCACGGCTGTGGAGGAGTTCGACAGCAACGCATCCCACTCAAAAAAGATGCAGCCACTGCACATGTACGGGTCCTGACCGCAGCTCACAGTGGACGGCGCTGCCCACACTAGGTCTCTGTCAGAGCTTGGCGTTAAAAGGCTGAGCTCATCGTAGAAGGCTAGGGCGAACTCCTGCCCAATGGTGGGGTAGCCAGAGGCGACGACCCACGACTGCGGTACCAACTCCTCCACCGTGATGGAGCCGGTGGCGAGTGTGCCACCCACCACTCCCCACGCCAGCTCTGTCGCGCTGTAATAGCACACGCGATACATCCCCGTGCTATTGAAGCTGCGGTACAGCAGAGCATCTGTCGAGTCGACCAGAGTCAGCGTCGTCGTGGCGTTGTCCTGCACCGTGACGGCCATAGCAGCGGGGAAGCCATAAATACTCGCGGCCTCCTCGCACGCCTCGTAGGTCGGCGTCGTGATCTTCACCACATCCCCTGCGCTTGACGACACCAGTAGATGGAACGTGAGCGTGACGCTCTGCCCGACGCGCGGTGGATTCGGAGAGATGCCCATGATGGACGGGTTCGCCGGGTTAATGTAGATGCTGGCAGCATCGACGGTGGTGGCCACGTCAGCCCACGGCGTGTTGTCGCTGTTGCGGACGCACAACCGCGCGTGCCCGGATATCTGCCACACCGACACGTCCAGTATCGCCGCTGACGATATAGCTAGCGCCGGCTCTTGCACATCCGCAGCCGTGAAGTTGTGGCACCATGTTCCTGCCCTCGTTGTTTCCGCACTTAGCACCGCGGCGCCGACTGGCGCTGTCAACGCGCCACCAACCAGCTGCAGGTACAAGTGTTGCCCTGCGCGGGGAAGGCTCTGCAGCCCGTTTGCAGGAACCACCGACACCGTCAGCGGCTGCGGCACGCTCAGCGTCAGCGCCTTGCCGACCTCGCGCCACACCGAGCCGTGCTGGTAGCATACGTAGATATCAACGGGGCTCGTCGGCGAAGTGAACTGCGTGACAACCACGTACGCCGTGTCGTTGGAGGTGGCGTCGCCCAGGCGCGCCAGGTAAGGGCTTGAGTTGAACGGGCGCGGCGCACTTCCACACGGCACGTCTGTGAAGACGACCTCGTCACGGGTGACGCTCAGGCCGGTGCCCAGGATGGTGAACTCAACGTACTGCCGCCCGCGCGACACCGACCCAGTCGGCACGTTCGTCAGGTAGCCGGTCGGGTTGCTCTCTGCCACTGCCAGCAGCTGTGGCACCTCTGCCACCGTCGCATTGGAGCGGAGGTAGCACACAGCCGTGTTGTTGCTGCCCACAACAGCGCCGCCTGACATGCTCAGCGTGTACACTGGGTACGCACTTCTGCGGGGTGAGACGAGCGTGGAGTCGACGTCGTCGCACACCGTGTTTGTGAGGCGCGTGAACTGAACGACGTACGCCTCGTCGCCGTCGTGCCCAACATCGGTGTAGCCAAACGTCAGGCTCACATCCAACATGCCCTTCTCCACGACCTCCGGCTGCGTTGCGAACGCCGACGGGTCGGCCGCCTCCATCCGTGTCGTCTGCAGTACATAAGGGACGCCTACGTACTCCAGCTGCGTGGACTGGCGGTAACACAGGAGGTAGGAGAGCGGGAATAGCGTGGAGGTGTTAGGCGGAACACCAGGCCCAAGAGAGGGCACCTGCGCCTTCCACTCACCGATTCCAAGGGATGCGATGGTGCCCGACAGCTCACTTGTGCCCACCACCACACCGCTCGAGTTGATCTCCAGGTTGTCCCAGCAGGTTCGATCTGCCTGCACCAGCATCACGAAGTCACTGCTGCTGAGCGGCGCGCTGGAGGTGTAGTTCGAAAAGTTGTAGTACAGCCGCTGGCCTTGGAACTGCTCTAAGGTGGGCAGCTGCGTCACAGTGCTTGGTGAGTTCATCACCGGAGTGACGAAGTAGCCTGTGCCGCCAATCTGCGCGTAGCCGCTGCCAAGGCGGCGGTAGCAAACCGGGTAGCTCTGTGTATCGCTGAAGCCGACGCGTAGTGAGATGGCGGCGGCGTCGGAGGCGCTCGAGGTTTCGCTTTCGATGGGTTGCGCCGTCGCGTGCACATGGCCGTACGGCACGACAGCCTCCACCTCGTCGAAGCAGCTGCATCCAACGCAAGCGATGTACATCTCGTCTCCCACCTGCGGGTCCGCCACTGTTAGCACAGTCGCGCGGCCGCGCATCGGGGTGTTGCTTGACAGGACACTCGACGGACCACCCTCCAGAACAGGCAGCTCCGGCGACACCTCCGCATAGGCGCCGACGGTCGATACATTGTAGCACACAGTGTAGTTCTGCGCTAGGACTGCGCTACCGACTAGTGCCAGAAGGAACTGGCTCACCATTGCATCGCTGCTGACCGACACAAACGTGCCCGTGACGACGGTGTTACTCGCAACACAGGTGTCACCGGGCCTCACCAGCATCACCGCGTCTGTGGCCATCAGATTCTTGCCGGTGAACGCCAATGTTGGCTGCGTCCCGACGCGCGGGACGAAGTTGACCACGTAGGAGATGGGGTTCGGCTCCAAGACGTAGATGTCAGCCAGACGCGTTAGGTAGCGTCCGAGGCGGCGGTAGCACACGCCAAAGGAGGTGACGACGTTGATGGACTGCGAAAAGGTCACCAGCATCGTAGTCGAGTTCACGTACTGGGTGGTGTGCGAGGTGCCGGACCACTCTGTCGGCGTCAGTGGGCGGTTGCATGTCTCCGCACACGACTGATCGGCAGAGACGATGTACACCTGGTCCGTTGCCAGCAGCCCAGAGCCCATGATTTGAATCAGCACCGGGTACGAGCTCGGCAGGATGACCGGCGGGGAGGTGGTCACCTTGTACGGATTCTTCATGACCACCGTCTGCAGCGAGACTGATATGTTGCGGAAGAGCGTGTCGTACTGCATCTTGAAGCACCAGCTGTAGTGCCCGGTCGCCATCTGACTCCCAAAGGTGAGGTACCAGTTCGAGTATCCGCTACCGTAGCTGTCCAAGAGCGCCAGCTGCGCGCGACCGCCAGAGGCTGTTATGAAAGTGTCCACATCCGTGATGCTGCCGCAGCTGCCGCTGATGGTGTCGTTCAGCACATCAGACGAGACAACGATAAGCACATCCAAGGCACTGAAGGCCACGTTCGGGTACAGCACCATATCGCGGGCTGTCACGTTGAACACGGCCGTCTCGAGCGCGTACATCGGCGAGGCAGGGCACACCGTGGCGGTGAGGAGGTCAGCTGGGTAGACGGAGAAGATGGCGGGTGTGCCATCGTTCCCAGCCACGACTGCAAAGTTGGCTGACGGGCTGCCAGGGGGTAGGTTCACCTTGCGGTAGCACACGTAGTACTCGCCCAGGTACGAGCTTATCTCCGTCTCCGTGCCAGTCGTCGCGTTGAAGACGGTCATCTCACTTGTGCTCAGCGCCGCGATAGGTGTGAGAGTGACACCGGCGTACGCCCCTGTTGTTGCCTCACACGGTCGCCCTGTCAGCCCCTGGGATACTGGAAAGAGTCGCACCTCGTCTGCATTGCCGAGAGAGCCGCCAGCGCTGCTGGAAAAGGACAGCAGCGCGTAGGCGCCGGCCAGTGCGTAGTTCGGCGTGAAGTTGCACGGGTCGCACGGCCCCACCACAAGCGGCGTGGCATGCGTAATGTTTGGCGTCATCGCGGTGGTGTATGGTCCGATATACACGTTATAACTGCCCGCGTAGGGAAGCGAGACGGTGAACTCGCTCGGTCGACTTGCCCCCTTCTGGTAGAACAGCGGTGCCACGTAGCTCACGTTCAGAGCGCACACTGTCACCGGTGTCATCGCAAAGGCCACGCGGTGTACTTCCAGCCCCGCTACCGCCGTCGTGAAGTAGAACGTAAAAGGCTCGAACGGACGCGGTGCCACCCAGCTGGGAAAGGTTGCCGAGGCTTTGCTGCTCGAGTCGCGCAGCGGCCCCACAAACGGGTCTGCTTCCATCGACACCCCTGCAAAGAGGTACGTCGGCGGCAGGGACTGAAGTGGCACTTCCGCCCAGCTCGGTGTCGTTGCCGTTTCTCCTGCGAGCGCGTAGCAGACCGTCACGCTCGCCACCGTGGAGCTGCAGATCTGGTACACGTGCGTGCTGCTATTACTTTGCGCATTTATGTAGCTGATTAGGCCAACGGCGCTGCTATTTTTGGCATTCACCGTGCAGTCAAAACCGCCAGCCCCTGTGCCGCGCTCCACTAGTTTCAGTTGATCTGTGGCCTGCAGTCGCCCTGCCGCGTCGCTGCCGTCGTTGCTGCTGTCGTGGATGTAGAGTGAGAAGACCTGGGTCTCGTACGGTGGTAGCACAGAGAGGCTGTAGTGCGTCGGGTGCGCCGAGCCGACGGTGAACTGATGGATGTCTGCCACCCAGATCCACGTGTTGTTCAACAAGAAGCTCTGGTAGCACAGAATGAAGGTGCCAGTCTCGTTCACGCGGGGATAATAGTGGGCCACAATACCGCTCGGGCTTTCTACGGTGCTGCCTGCTGCGCCGGCTAACTCACTGACGTCGGAGTTCGGGGCGCTCGATGTGCACTGGGTTGTGTAGCTGCCTCCACTGCTCGTGGTGCTGCCGCTGCTGCTCAGCTCGTCCTGCGATACGCGCAAGAGCTTGACGTGGTCTTTGCTGCTCAGTTGGCTGCCCGTAATGGCGATATCCAGGAGTTGACCCAAGTAGGCGGGCGATGGCGTCACTGTGTACTTCTGCGCGCCTGTCAGCCCAGCGG
Organism: Leishmania braziliensis MHOM/BR/75/M2904; assembly: GCF_000002845.2. Taxonomy (NCBI): domain Eukaryota; phylum Euglenozoa; class Kinetoplastea; order Trypanosomatida; family Trypanosomatidae; genus Leishmania; species Leishmania braziliensis. The sequence goes on along the minus strand of NC_009302.2, from coordinate 243,405 downwards.
AAAAGAGAAAGCCGCCCGCGGCGTTTGGGACGACGAAGTACTCCGCCTGGCTGAATGTCAGGAAGCACACAAAGTAGTAGCCCGCCGCCAGCAGCGTCGGCTCCACACTTGCGTAAGACGTGTTCGTCGCGGTGAAGCTCGTAAAACGCGTCGTGCCACCGCTTGGCACTGCCGCCCCCGAGCAGTTCGGCATCGCGTCCGTGTCCGTCGCGGTGTATATCTGCGCAACGTTGCCGCTGGCAGAGGCGAAGATGTCGTCGAGGGCCACTAAGCTCATCGTGAAGGCGTGTTGAATGGCAATCAAGCGTGGCACCATGTAGGCAGTCGGGCTCGGGTTGGCCACCGTCAAGGTGGTCAGGGAGACGGAGGCAATGTTAGAGCCGCTGATCTGATAGCAGAGGAGGTACGTCCCCGGCGTGCCAAAGCTGTGCTGCGTGAACATGGGGCTTACCAGGTAAACCTGCAGTGTCCGGTTCACGAGAGTCACGGAGGCCGACGACGCCTCTGACGGAGAGGCGGGGCGGTAGCAGGAGTCGTACTCAATCTCGTCGTTGTCCGTCACGCTACCGGTGCCCTTGTAGGCCACAAAGAAGAACTGCACGACCTTCTCCAGACTGAAGCCAGTGCCGTAGCTCGCCGTTACCATCGTATGCGGCACCCACACCCGCGGCGTCGTCGGCGTCGTCGTAAACGCCGAGACAGCGGCGGCCGATACGCTCAGCACCGCCGGGCTCACATAGAGCCCACCTACCACCTCAAAGTCGTAGTACGCTTCCCAAATCTCACGATTGCTGCGGCGCATGCAGATGTAGTAGCGGCCCACTTTGGCACGGATGCGCAGGTTCAGGTACGGCACCGGCAGGCCGCTAGTCTCGTCTACGATGCCGAGGGGCGCGTAACCGAAATGATCAGGGATCGGGTCAATCATGCCGGCACCTAACAACGCACTGCAGGTGCTGTCCTCCGTGATGCGAACCACGTCGCTCTTCTCGAGGGATGAGGACGAGCTCTGGCCGTTGTCCAGCACCACATTCAGCGCTACGGTCGTGTTGAAGAGTATAAACACGCGTTCGTCCTGCAGAACGTCGAGGTTGTTCACGAGAGACGTGGGGCTGCGGGCGAGGTAGGCGCCACTCGGTGACTGCGTCGGGTACACGACGAGAGTCGCTGGAGGGTTGACGTACACCGGCTGCCCATTTTTCTCGGCTGTGTAGCACACGACGTAGGTACCTTCCAGGAGCACGTTGGGTGGAATGGCCCACTGCGTATTGACGGCGCCCAGTTTCGTCATGGAGCCTTGAGTAACAACAAGGCGGCTCACACTCGTGCTCTCTTCAGTTGCACCGCACAGGTTGGAGTTCGGATCCTCACCATCGACCACCGACACAAGAAACGCAACGTCGGCTGCGGTTAGGTAGTCCGCCTCTTCGTCGTTCCCGTAGAAGGTGATGTTGACTGGTGCGTTCACCTGGGCTTGCTGAGGCAACGTTGTCCACTTGGTCGGCACCTGCGCCATGATGTAAAAGTTCTGGTCGGCAGTGCTGCCGGTGCGCGGGGACGTGGCCGAGGTGCTTTTCTGTCTCTGGTAGCAAACTGTATACTTCTTCCCTCCCGCCGCCATGGTCACGCCGGCAGGCTCGTAGGTGGCGGGGAGGGTGAGAGAGACCGTGGTCGACTCGCTGCTGCTGCCGCTCGCTGACACGACACCGGCCACTAGCACTGTCGCGTTCGCGAAACCGCACTCGTACAAACCGCCGTCGATAATCTGCACCACGTCACCTGCCGCCAGGTCGGCTAAGGCCGGAGCTATGTAGCTGTCGCTGACGCTGCTCGCAGACTCTCTGGAGAACGTCAGAGTCACCACCTGCCCCAACATGACGCTCTTGGGGGCAGAGGTGTACGTGCTTGGCACAGCGTCGTACACAACGACGCTGCTGCTGCCTGCCATGATGTTCGCAGCGCGGGGCGGAGGTGCGACGACGCGGAAGAGCCCAATCGTGGTGTTCATGCAGAGTGCATATGCCCCTGTCTCGACGGTAAGACGACCCTGATACAGGGGCAGTGAGTCGGAAGCACCGCTGTCTGGCACGAGTGAAAGCGTCAGCGCAATCGGGAACGGCTTGAAGCCGCTCGCCACTGACTCAAAGGGCCCGTAGTTGCACTCAGCAACGCTCGTGTCTGCGGAGATGAGCTGCGCGTAGCTCAGCATCACCCCGACTGTGCCCTGGTCGTTGAAGCTGGCGCCGACGATGAGCTCCTCGTACCTAGTCAACACTGCATGCATCGACGTGAAGTTGAGCGGACTCAGAACGTAGTAAAGTGGCGTGCTGAGTATCATTATCGTGGACACCGCCGACTCACCAGTGAAGGTGATGGTCGCCACTTCGGTAGCCGACCCGGAGCGCCAGTAGCACACAGCGTAGCTGCTTGCAGCGCTGGTCGCGCGCAACACGCCGCGCCACTGCGTTCCCGTGGTGTCCACGTATACGGCATTCGCCATGGAGACAGTCATGGCGGCGCCGCTGCAGTCGCCTGCGTGAATGATGAGCACATCCGTGCTCAAAAGGCCAGCACCCTGCACTGTGGCCATAACGTACATGCCGATCGCCAGCGGGTAGCGATCGAACTCCACCGAGAACGGGTTCGAGGCAGCCAGCTCGATTTCAGACGGCGCCGACGCCGACGCCGACGAGGAGGCCGCCAGAGTGACAGGCGCCCAGGAGGTGCCGAAGCGCATGTAGCACAGCTTCAGCAAGCACGACTTCCCGTCCCCCGGGCACAGGTCCGTATCGTTAAGCAGGCCACTGCCGAAGCGCTTACTCTGATTTGACACTACCCACGACACGCCGGTTGAGGTCAGCTGCAGTGGGTACGGCTTCACGCTCGGCTCGAGCCAAGCTGCCAGTGTTCCTTGGCTCTGCACCTCGCCAGTGCGGAGGTCGTGGCAGGTGTACCCCAACTCCGGCAGCAGAAATGCGGTATCGGCGGCGGTGAGCTCCGTGCCGGAGATGTTCAGCGTGTAGTCCATACCTTGATTGGTGTATACGGTGTACCCACTCAGCTCCGTCGGGGCGTAGCTTGACGGGTTCGCGGGGGTCACCGTGAAGGTGCCAGGGATGCGGCGCGATGTGAAGTAGCTGCTGCCGTAGCATACCGTGTAGATGCCCTCCAGAAAGTACTGGTTCGGGTACTGTACCGATCTTGTCGTCAGGCACGAGTCGCTGCTATACGTCCCCGACACCGTTTCCCAGCAGCTCGCGCGCACCCCCGGCACAAGCCGCAGCATCGTGCAGATGCTACACAGCGTTGTCGTCGTCGCGCAGCTGATATTCATGATGACAAACTGCCCAGCGGAGGGGGCGCTTGGTATTGATGTGACTTGCTGAGGATTCGCCGTCGTCACCGTCAGCACAGAGCGCACGTACCTGGTGGAGAAGACGAGGTCACTGTAGGTCGTCTCGCTCGCGAGGCGGTAGCACACGCGGTACGTTCCCTCGACATCCACGACGAACCTGCGCTCAAGGGAGAGCTCGCCGGGGCTCAGGACTGGGTTGCCGATGGCCTGCACGGATGCCTCCTCTGCCGATGACGCGTCATCGCTGGGGCTGTCGGACGAGAGCTGAAAGCACTGCACGTTGCTGGGCACCAAACGCAGCGAGTCTTGAAGCGTTAGCGCACACGCTGTCGTCATACAGCGGCGAGTCGCCGTAATGGTGATCGGTGCACCGACCTGGTTAAGAGGCGCGGCTACGCTGGAGACGGTGTAGTACGACGGGTTCGCCAGGCCCACCATTACACGGCCCATGTAGGTGTCGGCAGACTGCCCAAAGGCGGTGTAGCAGATGATGTAGATGGCACTGTAGTTGTAGTTGCTGAAGCCAAGCGAGGAGGTGTAGATGGTGGTGTCGTCGGTCATGTTTGTCGTCGCCGAGGTGAAGGTGGTGTTGGAGGTGTAGGTGACGCGCGTCCCGGTCGCACACGCCGTCGCGTCGCAGTAACAGTCCGGGTTCGGGCTCGATGACTGAACATATTTGTAGAAGTAGACGACGTCGCTCTTGGCGGACAGGCTTGTGAGGTTGCTGGTGAAGCTGAGCTGGATCGACTGCCCGGCGCGCAAGCTGCTCGTTTCTACGGGGGCCAGCCACTCGAAGGAGGACGGGATCGCTGCTGACACAGTCACCATGCCCGCCATCGTGATGTGCGAGTCGCCGTTGCCGGCCGACCATGAGTAACACAGGTACACGTGCTGACCGTCGTACAGCCTGTCTGCACGGGTGTAGGAGGCCATAGTTAAGGTGCTGCTGCTGCTGCCCTCTATGTCCATCGTGGACACCAGCACTGTCGCCGGCACCTGCGACACGGGCGGGCACACTGCCACGAAGATGCCTTCGCTTGTCGTGTAGGCGGCCAGTAGCGCGCTCGTCTCAACGGCGTATACGATATTCGCCCTCGCGTCCAGGCTTGACCCGCTGAAGGTTGTCTGCAGGGTGCTCATGGCGACTCGCCACGTGCTCGGAGTTTGCGACGCCAGCGTTGGGTTCCGGAAGGTCGTGGTGAAACCGAAGGTGGTGCTGGTCGCCGATGTCTGCGAGGAGGACAGGACCGGCACGTACGTCTTCGAGGTGCTGGAGGTCTCCACACAAACAACATAGCGCACCTCTGCCTCACTCACCTGGATGGAGGCGGTGAGTCCGGCGCTGCCACTTTTCCTAATGGCACCAGTGTAATCGGTGGCAAGCTGCACGTTGGCGCACGCAGCGCGGAGGTCCAAGCCGCACGGTGCTGTCACGCACCTGTCCGGCGCCTGGACCACTTTGATGGCCGTCGGCGTGGTGGTGGTGGAGAGTATCTGGCCTCTTGCGGCGGTGAGGCTTACCGTCGCGGTCTCGCCAACGGTGAGGAGGGTACCGGCGGTGGGGTCGGTGCTGTTGCTCGTGCCAAGGTTTACGATGTTGTACCGCACCGGAAACGCGGAGATGTAGGTGTTCGACGCCGCGCAGCTCGACGACACGGGAGGCCTGCCGTCGCCGCTGCGCGCCACGACCCACATGTCTGACCCCAGGTGACGGTAACAGACCGTGATGCACGTCTCGGCCGATCCGACTAGGGTATACTGGTACGCTACGCTCGGAAGAACTTCCGTGACGGTGTAGATCGCGGCGGATGTCAGAGTGGCGTTTTCGTCCCCGCATGTCCCGCCCGGCGCGATCAGCTGCACCCGGTCGTCCGGGTACAGACCCACGCCCGTGAAGGTCAGTGTCACCGACTGGCCAGCAAACATGGGGTACGGTGTCACGGAATAGGTCGGGTTCCGTGCCTGGAGCGCCACCGTGCCGTTGACTTGAGCAAAGTTCCTCTGTCCTCTGCTGCCACCCTTCAGGTAGCACACGCTCAGCGTCATCGCCCCATTGGTGTCCTCGGGGTCGACCGTGACAGTACACGTTGGGGATGTGGTGCTGCTTCCGTCCATCATGCACGTGAAGTACATGTTACGATTATATGTCCCTGAGCTGCTGCTGCTGCTGCTGCTTGATGAACTTCCACTTCCGTCGCGGTTGCACGGGTTGCCGTCGGGGCTGGAGGAGAGGTAGGCTTCATCTAGGGAGCTGTCGAGACCATCTCCTTGGAAGGTTAGCGTCAGGGTCTCGCCGACGGAGGGGTCCATGGTCGGGCTCGCTATTTTGAATCCGGTTGGCTGCAGAATGTCAATGGTAAAATCCGCCGCCTGATTCGAGGCGGAGAGGTAGGTGGTAGACCACAGGCCGCTGGCAGCGCGCTGGTAGCAGACGCGGCCCACGACCTGCGCTGACACGAGGTCCGGCGCCATAAACGATACCTGCGTTGTGGTCGTGCCGTTGGTGGCCACCGTCAGCTGCAGCACCCCGAGCTCGAGGTTCGGGAGCAGCACCGACGTTTTGGCAGTGCAGGTGTCGCTTCTGCGAATAACTTTGACGGCGTCTTTCGCACTCAGACCGGCGCCGGCGAAGTAGAGGAGGCCGCTCTCGCGCGCCTGCGTACGTTCCGGCATGCGGCTGTACACTCCCGGATCAGCGCTGCCAAAGACGAGAGTGTAGTTGTTGCTGGTGACTGAGGCGGCCGTCACGACAGTGAAGGACATGGCCGTCGCTGATCCACCGCAGCCGGCAGAGGCACTGTGGCAGTACGGCACGCACATGTAGTAGCCGCTAGGGTTGGGGCTGTAGGGGACGGTGAAGCCGCCCTTTACATTCCCGGTGGACTGACCTTGCAGGTTGGAGAGGGGGACGACGCTGGCTGGGGTTGTACTGGCCGCACTTACCATGGCGCACACCGTCACCAGCGTGTTCAGGTCGGTGCAGTCGCTCTGCAGGTTGTCGCTGCCCACGAGGATGGTCCCACATGGCACAAGCAGGATAGTGTAGCTTCCCGAGAGGCCCTGGTTGATCGGGCGACCGCTCTGCACCGCCTGCACGATGGACAGGCTCACAGGCCCCTCGCCGCCATTGGCGCTCGTGGGGGTCATGCTAAAGCTTGTGTAGGTGGAGGGCCACACTGTCAGTGTATCATACGAACCTGGCTCCAAATAGCCGCGCCGCACAAGCGTCGCTGTGTGCCCTGAGTTCGAGAGATAGCACGGGTAGTACGTCTCTCCCACAGTAAACTCAGTCGACGTAACAGTGAAGATAAGGCTGCCAGTAAAGCCACCGCTGCCGGTGGCCGTGACGGTGTAGTAACCGGGGGTGCTCGCGGTAGGGGTGTTATTATACACGCATTGCGTGGTGCTGGACGACAGAACAAAAAAGATCAGGTCGCCAGTGGTGATGCTCGGGTCCTGTGCTAGGGGGTTCGACTCCAAGTTCAGCTGAACTGTTTGGTATAGCGATGCTTCCTGCACGTTGGCTGTAGAGAACGTCATGTTCGCGAGCGCCGGTGTCACTACTGCAAGCGAGGCGCACAGGAGCGCGAGGAGAAGCGCCAGCAATCGACTGTTTCTCTTCCATCCGGCGGCAGGACTTCGGCCCCGCCACGCACTATTGCCATTGAGTGCTGGCGCCATTGTAGTTGCAACTCTCGATACCCAAGTGGGTACCAGCTCACCTGAGCTCTGCGATGCTGGTCACGATGATGGTAGGGCTCGTTTGCCCTTGTCGTAGCCGCTGCTGGTTTGACGTTCTGGGGTTGCTCACACGTCTCACACACAATGCGTGTGATGCTTCACGTGGAGGTGAGCGTGGCCCTTTTTTAGGCTGTTGCGCATCCACAAACGCGTTTGCTGCGCCCCCTTTCCCCCTTCCCCCACCCTTGTCGTCGTTTCCACCAAGACACGCAGGAGCGGCTCCGATAAAAATACACGACGAGAAAATTAACACACACCGACGCGGACGCCGGCAGGCAACCAAGACGAAAGAGGAAGGGGGGAGCGGGAGGGAGGGGGGGGGGAGGAGGAGGCGGTGTGGGTGCCCTGCGTGGACACCCGCCACCTTTTTTGCTGCTGATAAGAAGAGAATATTCTATGGAGTACTCGAGCACCCACACACACACAACACAGTCAGCCAGGAAAGGTGAGAGAAGAGGGCAGACACCGCCACAGAGGAGAAGGGGTGGGTGGGGGATCAGGCGGCCCTTCCTCCTGTGCGGAAGCGTGTGTAGCCTACAAGGTTGCCGTATTGGATGCGCAAGGACAGGCAATGTAATGATTGGCGGAGGTGGTGATGGATAGGAGGGTGCGCGTCTATGCAGTACAGGCCTCGACGATAAGCCGAGCGAGCGAACACACACGTCCTCTTACACACAGTGACAGAACAACAACAACAACAAGAGACGGGCGACAAGAGTTATACCTAAGGACGTTAGTCAACCACAGCGCAAGAGGTGTCCCACCGGAATACCGCTGCGGTGCCGCTGCTGACCCAAAGCCCGCAATAGTTCCACACAATGCGCTTTCGTTTTGTGCTTCTCGTCTCGCTTGCGCTCACCGGTAACACCAAACCAACGAAGAAACACCCGAAGGCCGCATGGGCGTTGTAGGAACGCGCGTTTGCCAGCCTTGACGCACTATCCACCGAGCCAATTTGTATGCTGGGTTTCGTCGGGCGAGGGGGGATGAATGAGGAGGAAGAGGGGGAGGGGGACGGGTGACACAGCAGCGGGTGACATACTGCTTAAGGAGGGAGAGGGAAAGCGATGAAACAGAGTGGGAGGGGGAGGGGAGAGAGCGAGAGAGCCAGGCAGAGGGGCAGGTACACAATACCCGCACGTACGCACACACCGATGAGCAAAGAATGATGTGCGTGTGTGGCACAGCGCCCAGAGCGAAAGAGAGAAGGTAAAGGGAGAGGGGACAGGTGAAGAACGTGTGTGAGGGCATTGAGGGGGGGGGGAGGGCGCATGCTGCATATTGTGAAGCGTAGCTCATCATACTCCGTTCCACAGTGAGAGGTGCACAGACACAACCATACCTGTGCGTAGCCCGGCTCGCTCCACCACCCACAGAACAACGACTTGCTTCCTTTCTGGTGACGCCTGATGGAGTGTTACAGCGAGACAAGAAGAGGCTCCCCAAAAAGGTGTGTGTGGCAATGGAGACCTCTCGCGTGCTCAGCCACCGCGTCCAGCGCGTGCGTGCGTGCGCGCGTGGGTGTGTGGGTGCGTCAAAGTGCCGCCACTTCGCCTCTTTTATCGCACGCGTACGCCCCTCTTTTCACTTCTCCCCTCTTCCGGGGCGTGTCCATTTCTCCGTTATAGGAGGGATGAGCTCAAAAATGACAACTCGACCTCCTCACCGGCCACCGGCCCGATCGCGCGGTGCGAAGCGGCTGCAGACGCGCGTGGCTGCAGTAATACGCCGACTCAGTCATCTGGGCACCGCCGCGACCTCAAACTCTGCGCCTATTCCCCAACCCCCCGACTCCGCAGGTTGCCTCACAGCCGCTTTCGTCAGGCTGGCCGCCGCGTGAGATACGCTCGAGTCACGCGGTCACGCTGCCCGCCATATATGAGTGGCACAGACCTGCTCGCTGTCGCAGCTCGCTTCGACGCAACGCCATCCAGGACCTGACCGGCGACAAGTCGCACCGACATCCCTACGCCGTAGGGACTTGACTCGGGAATACCACGCACTGAGGTGTGCCCCGGTCATCAGGGGCCACGTAACCGAGTAGAGAAACAAGGGGAAATTAGAGGTTATACACACCCGCACACACACACACACACACACACACACACACACACATCCATACGCACACGCACACGCAGACACATCGGCCGGCCTTCGGGGGAGAGAGCGATGTCCAACGCACCCAGGATGGCATATTCCAATATACGATTCCGAACCCTTCCGCACTAGAGCGCGTCCGAGTTCCATGCAGCAGAGCCTACCGATCTGGTGTTCTTCCTACTTGCGCTCTCCACGCCGCTGGCGCTGTCAACGCGATCAGTGAGGATTTTGCTGCTTTCAAGTCAATCATTAACACGACGCACGAATCATCACCCCCCCCCCCATTTTTTCCGCCCCCTCCCCTCCCCCTGAACCCCCGTCGTGGTGGGGAATGAAGACGGCGGACAGGCACGGGGTGCCAAGCGGTTAAAATGGCTCGATTTCGCGAGATCGAAGACGCGCAGACGAACAGAATGGGAAAACGAGAAGATGAAGTACTCGGTGATGGCATTTCATCGGAGTGACGCTGCGAGAACGTTTACTCACGCCTCACACCATCGTATCCTCATGCGATCCACCCTTCCTTCCTTCTTGTCGCACCATTTCCTACGAGTACACCACACACGCACACACACACGCAGGGGGAGAGAGGGAGGGTGAAAGCCAAGCGAGACAACAAAAATTGTGGAATGACTCCTCCGCCTGCCCACTAAAGCCCATAAGCAAAAGGCGTAGAGTGGGGGAGTGGAGGGGAAGGCTATGTACATCATCAACAGTGTCTACCACCACCGTGAATAGAGGAAGGGGGAGAGGTGAGTCGAGAGGAGAGGAGGGAAAAGAGAAATGGCAACGAGACACATGAAACACTCGAAAGAGAGAAAGAGAGAGGGGGGGGGAAGTGTGAAGGGAGGGGGAAGACACACCCTGCGCATCCACAGACGGACGCCCAACGTTGTCCGGAACCGAAAAAGAGAACACACAAAGCCATAATCATATTAGGGGATACCGAGTGCCATCAACTCTGGTCCATTTCACACATCATGGCCGCAACCTCTCTTCCTCCGCACCTCACCCCGCTCATCAGAGACGATCTCTCTCTCTCTCTCTCGCTTTGCTTCAAAGACTTTGGCGGCGGCGATGACGGCAGTGCGAAGCACGAACACTGCCATGATGGGAAAGCAGCGAGTCGACCGAGAGGAAAAAGCACACGATAAAGCCGCGATGACATGACGGCGCGAGAGTGCGAACGGGCGGGGGACGGGTGGGTAGGAGAGGAGGAGGGGGAGGGGCGTGGGAGACTACCATAGTCGCCATCCTCGTCAACGACGAGGAGTGGCGCCGTACTTCCAGGGAGTGACTAGAAGAGGTGGTTGGGCGAGAGAGAGGGGAGGGGAAGACGGAGCCGCATCGCGCGCGCACACACACACACACCACCACCACCATTGCAGAGAGAGGTGATGCTTACACCCATGTCCTCACAGTGACACTGGTATGCGCATGCATGCGCACTGCGTCGGTGTGGAAAGGTGTGTAGCAGACGATAATGGGCTCCTCGTGTCCGCCACAGACACCCACACACTCACAAGAGGGGTCGCCTGGGGTAAGGTAGAAGTGAGAAGGGCGAATGGGGGGAGGGGGGAAGGCGAGGAGAGGGGGAGGAAAGGAGCCGAGCCGAGCCGAGCCCCCCCCACACACACACACAGAGGGTAACGCTATCAACGGTACCCCATATCCCAGGATGTTTGTATGTGCGGGAGTCCCCCGCTGTAGGCGTATTGAGCGAGAGTGTCTGTTTATGTCTGTAGAGGTGTGTGTGTGTGTGCATGTTGGCGTGTGGCGCACACTCGACCTTAAAGGGCGCTGGCACACTCACCCGCAGACACACGCACGCCGGTGTGAAGGAAGAGAAAAACGCTGCTGCCATGCAATCTGTAGGTCCTCTCCTCTCTCCCACTGCTGAGCCGCCACTTCTGCTCTCGCCCGCTTGTCCACCTCATTCCCCCATTCATCCCTGCATCTCCCAGTCTCTACTTACCAACCGCCTATCCCTTTCCAACTGATGGCGGTGTAGCTTGCTGGACCGGGAGTCACACACTGCAAGCGAGGATTCGCGTTTAGTGATGGTGGGCGCTGCCGTTCTTTGAGTTGCCGCCACCAACCGCCGTCACCGGCGGCATGGCCGGCGGAAGAGACGGGTTGTAGTCAACAATGTCGTCCCAGAAGGCTCGACGAAGCTCTGGGACGCCCATCGGAGTGCTCTCGTGTGACCAGAGGAATGGGGCGGGGCAAACGGGCTCATCTTCTTCGTCATGCAGGTGGGCCAGGTACGGGTGGGCGAGCATGTCCGCCGCGGTCGGGCGCTTGTTCGGGTCTAGTGTCCACATCTTGGCGAGAAAGTCCATGCCTTCCGCGCTACCGGCCAGACCGGGAACAAGTTTTGGAATGCTAAGCGACCCGTCCGGCAGCTCACTCAGCTTTTCTAGTGCCTCGCGGTGCTCGACGATGCTGGCTGGAGGCTTGCCAATGTGCTGTGCGATCATGCGTAACTGGTCCATCGTGTTGCGGCCTGGGAAGACCGGCTTGCGGTTGTACATCTCCGCAAAGATGCACCCAACAGACCAGATGTCCACAGCGGTGGAGTAGTTTGTGTTCTCCAGCAACAGCTCCGGCGGGCGATACCAACGCGTGATGACGTAATCGGTAAGTTCTGAGTACGGCACGTCGACGCTCCGACTCAGACCAAAGTCGATGATCTTGAGCTCACAAGAAATGTTTGTAACGAGATTGGCGGGCTTCAAGTCGCGGTGCGCGACGTTCGCGCTGTGAAGGTACTTGAGGCCGCGCAGAATCTGGTAGACAAAGTACTGCATGTGGGATTCCTCGAGTACCTGGCGCGAGCGCAGTACCACATTCATGTCTACATCCATGAGCGGGGTGACCACGTACACGTCTTCGAAGCCGTTGTATTCGCGCTTTAGCGGTGGCAAAATGTTCACCACGTTGAGCAGGTTTTCGTGGTGGAAGAAGCGCATCATGTCGATCTCACGTAGCACTCGCTTGCCATCCTCGACATCGCGGAAGACGTCGCGACACTTCTTGATGGATACCTTCTCGCCTGTGTCGCCATCCAAGCAGCTGCACGCGATACCGTAGGCGCCCATCCCGAGGATCTTGAGCAGCGTATACTTGGCCGGAACCTCGAATGGGGAGCCGCTCACGCTGTATACCTTGAAGTCTCCCACTATCTTGGGCACGCTCAGCTCCTGGTTGCTCTTGTGCATTGTCGCGTCTCCGTGCGTTTTGTGCGTGCGTGCCGCTACCCGGCTGCTTTGGCCACCGGAGTTACCCCTAACCGCCCCACCCCCTCCTCTCAAAAACGAAGCTGAGAGGTTGGTGGTGGTGGTGGTGGTGATGTGTGGGGGGAGGGAAGAGAGAGGAAGCGTCGCAGATTGGCGGTACGGCTGGTGATGAGGGGTGAGATCGTTCGTTGGTTCGATGCGAAAGGAGGGAAAACGAGAAGAAACAGAGGTGACAGAGGGTTAGTTTACGGTGGTGGCAGTCACCGCCCAACAGGAGGAGTGGTTACAACGAAGAGAGGGTTGTTGCTGCTGTTGTTGCTGCTCAGACACCCCAAACAAACGCAAAATGAGGAGGAGATAAGGGTAGTTCCAACTACAGCAGTTTATGGGGGTAAGGGGACAGGAGAGTGAGAGAGAGTGACAGGAAGACACACCCACGGTGGATCACGGGGAAAGGGGTGGTCAGCAAAGGCGCTCGCTGCGTGTGCGGGTGTGCATCAGACGCCCTCGTGTTTTCTTTCGATTTTGTGCTTCACACGCTCCAACAACGATTTGGGAGTCTGAAGTCACGCGAGTAGGGAAGTAAAAGGCGGGAGGGGAGGGAGAGGGGGAGCCAAAACAAGTGATGGTAGGAGCAATACACCACGTACAGATGGCTGGTGCTGAACATACACACACCCACACGTGTACACACACATTTAGCGACACAACACACTTGAGTACGATCAGCACGTAGCTGCGGCAAAGAGGCGCGTGCTCGCCTTCCTCCCCTCTGGCTCACGTCCATTCCCCGTGTCGCGCTGCCGAGAGAGAGAGAGAGAGGGCGCACATCAGGCCGCCTGCGCCCGCCGCACGGCGTTTGCAGAGTCGAAAGCACAGGATGCTGAAAGCAAAGGAAAACAGACACGCGCGGTGCTCGCCGTGGGACAGCGGGGTGTGTCGAGACCCACCCCATGACCTTGATGGTCGTCTGCGCCACTGCAGGGCAAATGGCCAGGAGCTCAAGGTGTCTACCAGCGGCACGCACACCCGCGCAGCAATAGGAAAAGAGAAGCAACGGAAAGGGAGGGGGTGGTGGGGGCTGCGAGAGAGGGAGAGAGCCCCCAATACACGCATCCATCAGACTCTGAATTCGCAATGGCGACGCCGTCACCGAGAGGCGACGAGCGAGGGAGAAGCAAAGCAGCCAAAGGCCATTCCGACGCGCGTGGGCTGCGATGGCCGTCGGCACAGGGGCGCACTACAGCGGCACCGCGCACCCAGTCGTCCTGCTCGTTCCGTTTCACGCTGGCAGAGGCCCTCGTCAGCCGCAGCGGGAGCCGCTCAGCTTGCGTCGCGATCAGGAAAGGCTGATAACAAGCAGCCCCACCACGAGGCCTGCCATGGCAGCGAGCACTATCCCCAGCAGCACAGCCGTCACAGTGGCCAATACATACATCCTTTCACTCCACTGTCGCATCGCCGCTGTGTCGGCAGCGTCTCTCTCGAAGTCTATGAGCCCCTTGATGTTGGCCTGGCACACCTCCACGTACGGCGCGCACGTGATGTAGCTGCCATTCACGAAGGCGGCGCTCAAGGTGGCCAGGTCAATGCTCTCGCCCGGCGTGCATGCGACGTAGCCGCTGCTGCCGCGCACCTGGACGCTGTATGTGCGCGCCGCCGTGTCGCACATCACGTTGGCGCACAAGGCGTTGTTTGGCTCAGAGCGAGCATTACTGTTCCTCGGCTGAAAGACGCCATCGAAGCAGCGCGCCGCGTCGGAGAAGACGTTGAAGGCCTGCAAAGAAGGCGATGCCATCGATGGGTCCTGATTGCAAGCACCATTGCTGTAGTCCACGATGAACGGGCAGTAGTCCAGGAATTCTGAGAACCCGCCGAGAAAGGCATTGGTGAAGTACTGGAAGTACGTCGGCATCGGGGTGCTATAGGTGCGTATACCGCACGTCCCCAGTTTCAGCCGGTCGGTGGGGCACCGATACCGCCTCTCCGTGGTGTTGCAGAACATCTCCGGCCACTGCGTGATGTTGTCCTCCATGCACTTATTCGTGATGAAGTCGCAGCTGGCGTTCCGGCCCCACGGCATCACCTCGGCCATGCTGAAGTCCGCCTTGTAGAAGCCGAGGTCCTCGAAGACGGCCATGGTCAGGGCGGTGTAGTACCCTGCAGCCGAGGCAGGCGCCATGAGCTCGTCCTTGGCGTTGCGCCCCTTAAGATGCGAGCCAGCAGAGCCGGAGCCGCCCTGGTCCTCCACCTCCAGATACTCCAAGGTGGGGCAGCCGTACTGCTCGCGCGCCTTGGCCACCACCGTGCTGCTGTTGATCACAGGAGCCGCAAAGGGCTTGCCGCGCAAATTCGTGACGTTCATCACGATGCCGGCGTTCTCGAAAAACACGCTGCTGAAGCCGAGGGCGTGCGCCACCTCGTGCGTCACGGTGCGCGTGGTGCCCTGGTCGTAGCGCGACACAATGTTCGCCGCAGGGATGTTCATGACACCCACGGCTGGATGGTCGTCCGAGAACACCTGGCAGGTCGTGGCCCACGCCAGCACGCCCGGCTCGCTCGGCACCGAGGCGACGTACAGCACGAAGTCGGCGTTGCTGACGCCTACCGTGACGTGTGCCTTCGGCACCTTGAAGTCGCCGCAGATTGGGCCCGTCATGCCGGTCACCCTCCAGCTGCCCTGCACTTGCCTCACCCTCAGCCGCTCCACGTGCAGCTGCAGCGCCTGCGGGATGAGGTAGGTGACGAGGATGTCGCGCTTCTCCTCCGTGAGGATGTCCTCGGCAGTGCAGGTGACGAAGGCGCCAGCGTGGTTGCTCACACGCTGCCCGACGTAGGAGCAGTAGTAGTCGGGGTCCGTGAGGTCTGCGGTGGAGACGGCGATGCGCAGCGTGCCCCAGTCCGCGGCGCGCACGACACTCGGCGACGTGCTGTCGGCCAGCGCCCAGTCGACGGTGTGAGCGCTGCTGATGGTGCCGGCGGACACGTAGGGCAGACCGAGGGCCGAGACGCTGACGGCAGGACTGCGCTGCTGCGCCACCGACTGCAGCACGCGGGCCTGCAGCTTGTCGTGGATGCAGTGATGGCCGGCGGCCTGCGCCCACGCGGCGGCACCGACGGCCATGACGAGGCCCGCTGCGGCGAGCCGCATCAGGCGTGCGGCGTCGCTGCGGCGCCGGTGCGTGCTGCTGCTGTCGAGGGGCATGGCGCACCAGGCGCAGATGCTGTGGGCCGTGGGGTGTGGTGGCGAGGATGAGGGCTTGTGTGCGTGCGTGCGTGCGTGTGGGAGGGCGGGTGGGTGGGTAGCGAGACGGGATATGCCAGTGAGTCTGGAGAGGAGGAGGGGCAAGGGAGCGAGGGTTTGTACGAAGCGTCTCGG
>NC_009302.2:219889-227491 GCF_000002845.2 Leishmania braziliensis MHOM/BR/75/M2904 | reverse complement strand
TAGCTTGCGAGCTAGAGGCGGTTCCGTGCATCAGCGATGAACGCGCACCCAACAGACTTGGCCGCTAGACCAGCGGTGATGCAGATGGTGGCAGACAGCATTGGCCTGCCATCCTCTGTATGGGTGCGAGGCGACTTACCTCTAGCGATCACGTGAGCGTGTGGATCGACGGCGCCCAACTGACGAGTTGTCGACACAGGCGGTGGGGACCGCCCTGCAGGCGACTCGACGCGCCGCGAGAACGGCCGACAGCACCTTGAGCAGCAACGGGACCGGCGTTTCCCATGGGCACGGGCTTGCTGGCGTGTTGTTGGACGGCAGCTTTGGAGCAGGCTGTGTCGGGCGGCTGAGGGTGAGGCAGGTGCAGGGCAGCTGGAAGGTGACCGGCATGACGGGCGACGTGTGCGGCACCTTCAAGGTGCCGAAGGCACACGTCACGGTAGGCGTCAGCGACGCCGACTTCGTGCTGTACGTTGCCTCGGTACCGAGCGAGCCAGGCGTGCTGGCGACGGCTGTGATCTGTCAGACATCCTCCGACGGCCGACCTGCCGTGGGTGTCATGAACATCCCTGCGGCCTACATTCGGTCAGCCTACGACCAAATTATGCTGCGCACCGTAGCGCACGAGGTGGCGCACGCCCTCGGCTTCGACCTCACCGTTTTCGAGGATGTGGGGATTGTTGGTGACGTGAGCAACTTGCGTGGGAGGGACTACGAAGTTCCTGTGCTCAGCAGCCCCACGGTGGCGGCCAAGGCGCGCGAGCAGTACGGCTGCGCCACCTTGACGTATCTGGAGCTGGAGGATACGGGTGGTGGTTCTACTGCCGGCTCGCATCTTAAGATGCGCAACGCCAAGGAAGAGCTCATGGCGCCTGCCGTGACTGCAGGGTACTACACCGCCCTGACCATGGCCGTCTTCCAGGACCTCGGCTTCTACCAGGTTGACTTCACCAAGGCCGAGATGATGCCGTGGGCCTATCTCGCCAGCTGCGACCTCATCACCAAGAAGCGCATGGAGGACAACGTCACGGCATTGGCGCGCACCGAAAGGGCGGCGGCCACGAGCAACAGACGCGGCCCCACGCCCTCCGGCTGCCCTTTCCAGCCCCGAATAGGGCGCGTGTCGGAGGACGGCGAGTGCCGTAGGCGAGGGCGCCCTGCTGACGCGTGCTGGGCGGGGGAGAGGGTGACTCTCTGGGAGGTCGCGACAACGAAGCGCACGACTGCCGGCCATGGCGCAGGGGCGCGTGCTCGCCTTCCTCCCCTCTGGCTCACGTCCATTCCCCGTGTCGCGCTGCCGAGAGAGAGAGAGGGCGCACATCAGGCCGCCTGCGCCCGCCGCACGGCGTTTGCAGAGTCGAAAGCACAGGATGCTGAAAGCAAAGGAAAACAGACACGCGCGGTGTGCTCGCCGTGGGACAGCGGGGTGTGTCGAGACCCACCCCATGACCTTGATGGTCGTCTGCGCCACTGCAGGGCGAATGGCCAGGAGCTCAAGGTGTCTACCAGCGGCACGCACACCCGCACAGCAATAGGAAAAGAGAAGCAACGGAAAGGGAGGGGGTGGTGGGGGCTGCGAGAGAGAGAGTCCCCAATACACGCATCCATCAGACTCTGAAGCTGCCGATACGGGAGATGCCGTCACCGAGAGGCGACAGAACACCAAAAACTAAAAACAAAAAAGCAAAAGGCCATTCCGACGCGCGTGGGCTGCGATGGCCGTCGGCACAGGGGCGCACTACAGCGGCACCGCGCCCCCAGCCGTCCTGCTCGTTCCGTTTCACGCTAGCAGAGGCCCTCGTCAGCCGCAGCGGGAGCCGCTCGGCTTGCGTCACGATCAGGGGATGGTGATAAGGAGCAGCCACACCGCGAGGCCTGCCATGGCAGCGAGCACTATCCCCAGCAGCGCAGCCGTCACAGTGGCCAATGCAGTCATCCTTTCACGCCACCGTCGCATCGCCGCTGTGTCGGCAGCGTCTCCCTCGAAGTCTATGACTCCCTTGATGTTGGCCTGGCACACCTCCACGTACGGCGGGCACATAATGTAGCTGCCTTCCACGAAGGCGGTGCTCAAGGTGGCCAGGTCCAGCCTCTCGCCTGGCGTGCATGCGACGTAGCCGCTGCTGCCGCGCACCTGGACGCTGTACGTGTGGTGGGCTCTGTCGCACTTCACTTTGGCGCACATGCCGTTGTACTTAGGGGAAGGAGTAGTGCTGTTCCTCGGCTGGAAGACGCCATCCAAGCAGCGCGCCGCGTCGGAGAAGACGCTGAACTCCTTAAAAAGCGCAGGTGCCGTCGATGGGTCCTGATTGCAAGCACCATTTCTGTAGCCCAGGGTAAACGGGCAGTAGTCCAGGAATGCTGAGTAGCCTGCAAGGAATGTGTCGTTGAAGTACTGGAAGTACGTCGGCATCGGGGTGCTATAGGTGCGTATACCGCACGTCCCCAGCCTCAGCCGGTCGGTGGGGCACCGATACCGCCTCTCCGTGGTGTTGCAGAACATCTCCGGCCACTGCGTGATGTTGTCCTCCATGCACTTATTCGTGAGGAAGTCGCAGCTGGCGTTCCGGCCCCACGGCATCACCTCGGCCTTGGTGAAGTCCGCCTTGTAGAAGCCGAGGTCCTCGAAGACGGCCATGGTCAGGTTAGTGTAGTACCCTGCAGCCGAGGCAGGCGCCATGAGCTCGTCCTTGGCGTTGCGCCCCTTAAGATGCGAGCCAGCAGAGCCGGAGCCGCCCTGGTCCTCCACCTCCAGATACTCCAAGGTGGGGCAGCCGTACTGCTCGCGCGCCTTGGCCACCGCCGTGCTGCTGTTGATCACAGGAGCCGCAAAGGGCTTGCCGCGCAAATTCGTGACGCTCTTCACAATGCCGGTGCCCTCGAAAAACACGCTGCTGAAGCCGAGGGCGTGCGCCACCTCGTGCGTCACGGTGCGCGTGGTGCCCTGGTCGTAGCGCGACACAATGTTCGCCGCAGGGATGTTCATGACACCCACGGCTGGATGGTCGTCCGAGAACACCTGGCAGGTCGTGGCCCACGCCAGCACGCCCGGCTCGCTCGGCACCGAGGCGACGTACAGCACGAAGTCGGCGTTGCTGACGCCTACCGTGACGTGTGCCTTCGGCACCTTGAACTCGCCGCACACGTCGCCCGTCATGCCGGTCACCTTCCAGCTGCCCTGCACCTGCCTCACCCTCAGCCGCTCCGCGTGCAGCTGCAGCGCCTGCGGGATGAGGTAGCTGACGAGGATGTCGCGCTTCTCCTCCGTGAGCACGTCCTCGGCGGTGCAGGTGACGATCTCGTCAGCGTGGTTGCTCACACGCTGCCCGACGCGAGTGCAGTGGTAGTCGGGGTCCGTGAGGTCTGCGGTGGAGACGGCGATGCGCAGCGTGCCCCAGTCCGCGGCGCGTGCGACAGTGTCCGCGGCATCGAGAGCAATGTACGGCAGGCCCACCGCGGACACCGCACTGGGTGGCATGCGGCGGTGCGCCGCGGAGTCCCGCACGCGGGCCTGCAGCTTGTCGTGGATGCAGCGGTGCGGCGTCGCGGCGGCGTGCGCCCACGCGGCGGCGGTGCCAACAGCAAGAGCAGCTGCAACGCCGGCAGCCGCAAGGCGCACCAGGCGTGCGGCGACGCTGCGGCGCCGGTGCGTGCTGCTGCTGTCGAGGGGCATGGCGCACCAGGCGCAGATGCTGTGGGCCGTGGGGTGTGGTGGCGAGGATGAGGGCTTGTGTGCGGCGGTGTGTGCGTGCGTGTGGGAGGGCGGGTGGGTGGGTAGCGAGACGGGATATGCTAGTGAGTCTGGAGAGGGGGAGGGGCAAGGGAGCGAGGGTGGTGGTGAGGGAGGTGGGCGCGGAGGGTGCGTCAGGGCTGGAGGGGAGAACGACGCGCACGTGGGTGTGCGCGCGGCGCCGTCACGGCTCGACACGCTTGGGCGCACGGCAGGGGTGCCGGAGCGAGGGGGGATGGCGCCTTGGTGGTCGCACCGATGACTTACAGGTAGCGCGGCGGCGCAGGGGGGAGGAGGAAGAGGAGGAGTGGGCGGGCGGCGCACCGCGCCAGAAAAGGGGGAGGAGGAACGGGAGGAGGGAGGCGCAGACCACGTTGGGGTATTGTGTGGGTGGTGGCGGCGGCACTCACTCCGGTACAGGGGAGTCCCAGGGCGCGGGAAAACAGTTAGGAGAGGATACATACATAAGCGCACCGCGCACGGACCCGTGGGAGGGGTGGGCGAGTGGATGGGGTCGCACCCGCGCGGGGCGAGGGGCCCTGACACGCGTCGGAGACGCAGTCGCGCATACGTGCGTGTGCGCCCGCCCATGCCGCGCCGTCCTGCGTCAGCGTCCGTGCGCGCGCATTGTGTGTGTGTGTGTGTTTATAGATGAAAGAGAGGCAGGCGTCCGTGCACCTGCAGAATGGTGCCCCCGTGGCCGGGGAAGAGAGGGGAGTGAGGGAGACGCAGAGGATGACGGCGGGATTTAGCAAAACAACGGGCGTGACGGGGCGCTACCGCACACACACGCCAGCCGCCACAGAGGGCGCCGCTTGGGGGACACGCAAGGGGGAGGGAAAAGAGGAGGGGGGAGGGGCGTCGGGGCTGGCGAAGGCCAACGCGGCGCAGAAGCAAAACAAAACGTCACCGCTCGAAGAGGGAATCGGAGAGCGATGGGGAGGGGAGGCCGGTCGGTCGGCGGGGGCGTGCCTCTGCGCCGCCGGCAACAGAGAGCAGGGGGCGAGCCGCCGTCGCCAGTTCTGCCGACTGCCTGGTGCGCAGGAAGGTGGGGGGCTTGTGCGACGGGGCAGCAACTGCCGGCGGCCAATCACGCGCACGCGATGGCGAGCAGCGCGGCCACCAGCAGCGCCGTCGCGGCGGCGCGCGGGCCACGGCGACCAGCCGCTGCGTTGCCGCTGCTGGTGGCGCCCTGCACGTTGGCCTGGCACACCTCCACGTACGGCGCGCACGTGATGTAGCTGCCATTCACGAAGGCGGCGCTCAAGGTGGCCAGCTCAACACTCTCGCCCGGCGTGCATGCGACGTAGCCGCTGCTGCCGCGCACCTGGACGCTGTACGTGCGCGCCGCCGTGTCGCACTTCACGTTCGCGCACATGCCGGCGTACGTCACGTCCTCGCGGGTGGTCGTCGGCCGGAAGGCCCCATCCAAGCAGCGCGCCGCGTCGGAGAAGACGTTGAAGGCCTGCATGTCTGAGCTGGTCTCCGAGGCACGCTGCGCGCAGCTGCCATCATCGTAGGGCACCACGGTAGGGCAGTAATCCATGAAGTCACTGAGGCCGGTCAGGGTCGGGTCCGTGAAGTACTGGAAGTATTGCGGAACGCTTGTGTGCGTGAGCACAATGCACCCCCCCAAGCCGAGACGGTCGGTGGGGCACCGCAAGGCGTTCTCGTCAGTGTTGCAGAACATCTCCGGCCACTGCGTGATGTTCCTCTCCATGCACTTCTTGGTGAGGAAGTCGCAGCTGGCGTTCCGGCCCCACGGCATCACCTCGGCCTTGGTGAAGTCCGCCTTGTAGAAGCCGAGGTCCTCGAAGACGGCCATGGTCAGGTTAGTGTAGTACCCTGCAGCCGAGGCAGGCGCCATGAGCTCGTCCTTGGCGTTGCGCCCCTTAAGATGCGAGCCAGCAGAGCCGGAGCCGCCCTGGTCCTCCACCTCCAGATACTCCAAGGTGGGGCAGCCGTACTGCTCGCGCGCCTTGGCCACCGCCGTGCTGCTGTTGATCACAGGAGCCGCAAAGGGCTTGCCGCGCAAATTCGTGACGCTCTTCACAATGCCGGTGCCCTCGAAAAACACGCTGCTGAAGCCGAGGGCGTGCGCCACCTCGTGCGTCACGGTGCGCGTGGTGCCCTGGTCGTAGCGCGACACAATGTTCGCCGCAGGGATGTTCATGACACCCACGGCTGGATGGTCGTCCGAGAACACCTGGCAGGTCGTGGCCCACGCCAGCACGCCCGGCTCGCTCGGCACCGAGGCGACGTACAGCACGAAGTCGGCGTTGCTGACGCCTTTGGCGACGTGTGCCTCCGGCACCTTGAACTCGCCGCACACGTCGCCCGTCATGCCGGTCACCTTCCAGCTGCCCTGCACCTGCCTCACCCTCAGCCGCTCCGCGTGCAGCTGCAGCGCCTGCGGGATGAGGTAGCTGACGAGGATGTCGCGCTTCTCCTCCGTGAGCACGTCCTCGGCGGTGCAGGTGACGATCTCGTCAGCGTGGTTGCTCACACGCTGCCCGACGCGAGTGCAGTGGTAGTCGGGGTCCGTGAGGTCTGCGGTGGAGACGGCGATGCGCAGCGTGCCCCAGTCCGCGGCGCGTGCGACAGTGTCCGCGGCATCGAGAGCAATGTACGGCAGGCCCACCGCGGACACCGCACTGGGTGGCATGCGGCGGTGCGCCGCGGAGTCCCGCACGCGGGCCTGCAGCTTGTCGTGGATGCAGCGGTGCGGCGTCGCGGCGGCGTGCGCCCACGCGGCGGCGGTGCCAACAGCAAGAGCAGCTGCAACGCCGGCAGCCGCAAGGCGCACCAGGCGTGCGGCGACGCTGCGGCGCCGGTGCGTGCTGCTGCTGTCGAGGGGCATGGCGCACCAGGCGCAGATGCTGTGGGCCGTGGGGTGTGGTGGCGAGGATGAGGGCTTGTGTGCGGCGGTGTGTGCGTGCGTGTGGGAGGGCGGGTGGGTGGGTAGCGAGACGGGATATGCTAGTGAGTCTGGAGAGGGGGAGGGGCAAGGGAGCGAGGGTGGTGGTGAGGGAGGTGGGCGCGGAGGGTGCGTCAGGGCTGGAGGGGAGAACGACGCGCACGTGGGTGTGCGCGCGGCGCCGTCACGGCTCGACACGCTTGGGCGCACGGCAGGGGTGCCGGAGCGAGGGGGGATGGCGCCTTGGTGGTCGCACCGATGACTTACAGGTAGCGCGGCGGCGCAGGGGGGAGGAGGAAGAGGAGGGGTGGGCGGGCGGCGCACCGCGCCAGAAAAGGGGGAGGAGGAACGGGAGGAGGGAGGCGCAGACCACGTTGGGGTATTGTGTGGGTGGTGGCGGCGGCACTCACTCCGGTACAGGGGAGTCCCAGGGCGCGGGAAAACAGGAGAGGATACATACATAAGCGCACCGCGCACGGACCCGTGGGAGGGGTGGGCGAGTGGATGGGGTCGCACCCGCGCGGGGCGAGGGGCCCTGACACGCGTCGGAGACGCAGTCGCGCATACGTGCGTGTGCGCCGCCCATGCCGCGCCGTCCTGCGTCAGCGTCCGTGCGCGCGCATTGTGTGTGTGTGTGTGTTTATAGATGAAAGAGAGGCAGGCGTCCGTGCACCTGCAGAATGGTGCCCCCGTGGCCGGGGAAGAGAGGGGAGTGAGGGAGACGCAGAGGATGACGGCGGGATTTAGCAAAACAACGGGCGTGACGGGGCGCTACCGCACACACACGCCAGCTCCCCCACCAAAAGGGACGAAGAAGCATAAGCTAGAACACCACAAAGCCGAAAGAGAAGGAGAGGGACAGCGTGAGAGAGGGCCACCGGCCACAAATGCGGCGAGGCGTAGTGTAAGATCGAGCTCGCGGCCCAAGATGGACGATCCATAAATGTGCGACGCA
>NC_009302.2:215350-219789 GCF_000002845.2 Leishmania braziliensis MHOM/BR/75/M2904 | reverse complement strand
CACAGGGGCGCACTACAGCGGCACCGCGCACCCAGTCGTCCTGCTCGTTCCGTTTCACGCTGGCAGAGGCCCTCGTCAGCCGCAGCGGGAGCCGCTCAGCTTGCGTCACGATCAGGGGAGGCTGATAACAAGCAGCCCCACCACGAGGCCTGCCATGGCAGCGAGCACTATCCCTAGCAGCACAGCCGTCACAGTGGCCAATACATACATCCTTTCACTCCACTGTCGCATCGCCGCTGTGTCGGCAGCGTCTCTCTCGAAGTCTATGAGCCCCTTGATGTTGGCCTGGCACACCTCCACGTACGGCGCGCACGTGATGTAGCTGCCATTCACGAAGGCGGCGCTCAAGGTGGCCAGGTCAATGCTCTCGCCCGGCGTGCATGCGACGTAGCCGCTGCTGCCGCGCACCTGGACGCTGTATGTGCGCGCCGCCGTGTCGCACATCACGTTGGCGCACAAGGCGTTGTTTGGCTCAGAGCGAGCATTACTGTTCCTCGGCTGAAAGACGCCATCGAAGCAGCGCGCCGCGTCGGAGAAGACGTTGAAGGCCTGCAAAGAAGGCGATGCCATCGATGGGTCCTGATTGCAAGCACCATTGCTGTAGTCCACGATGAACGGGCAGTAGTCCAGGAATGCTGAGAACCCGCCGAGAAAGGCATTGGTGAAGTACTGGAAGTACGTCGGCATCGGGGTGCTATAGGTGCGTATACCGCACGTCCCCAGTTTCAGCCGGTCGGTGGGGCACCGATACCGCCTCTCCGTGGTGTTGCAGAACATCTCCGGCCACTGCGTGATGTTGTCCTCCATGCACTTATTCGTGATGAAGTCGCAGCTGGCGTTCCGGCCCCACGGCATCACCTCGGCCATGCTGAAGTCCGCCTTGTAGAAGCCGAGGTCCTCGAAGACGGCCATGGTCAGGGCGGTGTAGTACCCTGCAGCCGAGGCAGGCGCCATGAGCTCGTCCTTGGCGTTGCGCCCCTTAAGATGCGAGCCAGCAGAGCCGGAGCCGCCCTGGTCCTCCACCTCCAGATACTCCAAGGTGGCGCAGCCGTACTGCTCGCGCGCCTTGGCCACCACCGTGCTGCTGTTGATCACAGGAGCCGCAAAGGGCTTGCCGCGCAAATTCGTGACGTTCGTCACGATGCCGGCGTTCTCGAAAAACACGCTGCTGAAGCCGAGGGCGTGCGCCACCTCGTGCGTCACGGTGCGCGTGGTGCCCTGGTCGTAGCGCGACACAATGTTCGCCGCAGGGATGTTCATGACACCCACGGCTGGATGGTCGTCCGAGAACACCTGGCAGGTCGTGGCCCACGCCAGCACCCCCGGCTCGCTCGGCACCGAGGCGACGTACAGCACGAAGTCGGCGTTGCTGACGCCTACCGTGACGTGTGCCTTCGGCACCTTGAAGTCGCCGCAGATTGGGCCCGTCATGCCGGTCACCCTCCAGCTGCCCTGCACCTGCCTCACCCTCAGCCGCTCCACGTGCAGCTGCAGCGCCTGCGGGATGAGGTAGGTGACGAGGATGTCGCGCTTCTCCTCCGTGAGGATGTCCTCGGCAGTGCAGGTGACGAAGGCGCCAGCGTGGTTGCTCACACGCTGCCCGACGTAGGAGCAGTAGTAGTCGGGGTCCGTGAGGTCTGCGGTGGAGACGGCGATGCGCAGCGTGCCCCAGTCCGCGGCGCGCACGACACTCGGCGACGTGCTGTCGGCCAGCGCCCAGTCGACGGTGTGAGCGCTGCTGATGGTGCCGGCGGACACGTAGGGCAGACCGAGGGCCGAGACGCTGACGGCAGGACTGCGCTGCTGCGCCACCGACTGCAGCACGCGGGTCTGCAGCTTGTCGTGGATGCAGTGATGGCCGGCGGCCTGCGCCCACACGGCGGCGGCACCGACGGCCATGACGAGGCCCGCTGCGGCGAGCCGCATCAGGCGTGCGGCGACGCTGCGGCGCCGGGGCGTGCTGCTGCTGTCGCGGGGCATGGCGCACCAGGCGCAGATGCTGTGGGCCGTGGGGTGTGGTGGCGAGGATGAGGGCTTGTGTGCGTGCGTGCGTGCGTGTGGGAGGGCGGGTGGGTGGGTAGCGAGACGGGATATGCCAGTGAGTCTGGAGAGGAGGAGGGGCAAGGGAGCGAGGGTTGTGGTGAGGGAAGCAGGGGCGAGGTGCCCCGCACGCCGCGGCCTCCCGCGCACCGCAAGGGCGGCGGCCACGAGCAAACAGACGCGGCCCCACGCCCTCCGGCTGCCCTTTCCAGCCCCGAATAGGGCGCGTGTCGGAGGACGGCGAGTGCGCCCTGCTGACGCGTGCTGGGCGGGGGAGAGGGTGACTCTCTGGGAGGTCGCGACAACGAAGCGCACGACTGCCGGCCATGGCGCAGGGGCGCGTGCTCGCCTTCCTCCCCTCTGGCTCACGTCCATTCCCCGTGTCGCGCTGCCGAGAGAGAGAGAGAGAGGGCGCACATCAGGCCGCCTGCGCCCGCCGCACGGCGTTTGCAGAGTCGAAAGCACAGGATGCTGAAAGCAAAGGAAAACAAACACGCGCGGTGTGCTCGCCGTGGGACAGCGGGGTGTGTCGAGGCCCACCCCATGACCTTGATGGTCGTCTGCGCCACTGCAGGGCAAATGGCCAGGAGCTCAAGGTGTCTACCAGCGGCACGCACACCCGCGCAGCAATAGGAAAAGAGAAGCAACGGAAAGGGAGGGGGTGGTGGGGGCTGCGAGAGAGAGAGCCCCCAACACACGCATCCATCAGACTCTGATGCCGCACTGGGAACGCCGTCACCGAGAGGCGACAGAACAACGAAAACTAAAAACTAAAAAAACAAAGGCCATTTCGACGCGCGTGGGCTGCGATGGCCGTCGGCACAGGGGCACACTACAGCGGCACCGCGCCCCCAGCCATCCTGCTCGTTCCGTTTCACGCTAGCAGAGGCCCTCGTCAGCCACAGCGGGAGCCGCTCAGCTTGCGTCGCGATCAGGGGAGGCTGATAAGGAGCAGCCACACCACGAGGCCTGCCATGGCAGCGAGCACTATCCCCAGCAGCGCAGCCGTCACAGTGGCCAATGCAGTCATCCTTTCACTCCACCATCACGCCGCCGCTGTGTCGGCAGCGTCTCCCTCGAAGTCTATGACTCCCTTGATGTTGGCCTGGCACACCTCCACGTACAGCGGGCACATAATGTAGCTGCCTTCCACGAAGGCGGTGCTGGTCGTGGCCAGCTCAATGCTTTGGCCCGGCGTGCATGCGACGTAGCCGCTGCTGCCGTACACCTGGACGCTGTACCTGTGGTGGACTCTGTCGCACTTCACGTTGGCGCACAAGCCGTTGTAGTGGTTACCGTGAACGATGCCGTGCTTCGGTCTGAAGACGCCATCCAAGCAGCGCGCCGCGTCGGAGAAGACGTTGAACTCCATTAAAGAAGGCGATGCCATCGATGGGTCCTGATTGCAAGCACCGTCGGGGTAGGTATCCACGTACGGGCAGTAGTCCATGAACGGTGAGAATCCGCCGATGAAGGAGTCAGTGAAGTACTGGAAGTACGTCGGCAGCGGCCTTTTCCGTTGGGTAAATTTGCACGTTCCGAGGGTCAGTCGGTCAGTGGAACAGCGCAGAAGAACGTCAGTGGTGTTGCAGAACATCCCGGGCCACTGCGTGATGTTCCTCTCCATGCACTTATTGGTGAGGAAGTCGCAGCTGGCGAGATAGGCCCACGGCATCACCTCGGCCATGCTGAAGTCCGCCTGGTAGAAGCCGAGGTCCTGGAAGACGGCCATGGTCAGGGCGGTGTAGTACCCTCCCTTAACGACAGAAGACATGAGCTCGTCCTTGGCGTTGCGCCCCTTAAGATGCGAGCCAAGAGAGGCAGGGCCACCCGTATCCTCCAGCTCAAGAAAGCTCAAGAGGGTGCAGCCGTACTGCTCGCGTGCCTTGGTCACCACCGTGGGGGTGTTGAGCACAGGAGCATAATAGTCTTTGCCACGAATTCCAATGGCGGCCGTCACCATGCCGAAGCTGTCGAAAAAAATGCGGTTGAAGCCGAGGGCGTGCGCCACCTCGTGCGCCACGGTGCGTATCATTAATTGGTCGTAGGGTGACCGAATGTGGGCCGCCGGGATGTTGATGACACCCACGGCAGGTCGGCCGTCAGGGAACACCTGGCAGAACGCGGACCACGCCATCACGTCCGTGTCGCTCGGCACCGAGGCAACGTACAGCACGAAGTCGATGTTGCTGAAGCCTACCGTGACGTGTTCCTCCGGCACCTTGAACTCGCCGCACACGTCGCCCTCCATGCCGGTCACCTTCCAGGTGCCCTGCACCTGCCTCACCTTCAGCCGCTCCACATGCAGCTGCAGCGCCAGTGGTAAGAGGATGTTGATCAGGATGTGGCGCCTCTCCTCCGTGAGGATGTCTTTGGCTTCGCAGATGTCGATGGCACCG
>NC_009302.2:210603-215250 GCF_000002845.2 Leishmania braziliensis MHOM/BR/75/M2904 | reverse complement strand
AACATACAATAAGAAAGATAGGGGGAAGGATCGCGGCTAGAAGAGGAGTAGAGGATAAAAAATAGAAGAGAAGGAGGGAGAAGTACAGGAATGACGAAAGGGAGCGCGGAAGGAAGAGGGAAAAAAGGTAGGGGAGAAGCGACAGGAAGTAAAATGGGGAGGCAAGGGCGAGGGGACGAGAACAAAAGATAGGTGAACTAGCAAGGCGAGGATAGGCAGAGGAAGGTGAGGACGAAGGAAGGCCGAAAGTGCAGTGGACCGTGATAGGGGAAGAGGCAACGAAAAAGACAAAGAAGAAAAGAATAAGGAGGGCGCGAGAAATAAAAGATAAACAGCAGGGAAGGACGAGGGGAGGACGGAGAGGCGGGTGGAGGGAAGGAGAGAAGGAAAGGATGGGAAAAGAAACAGTAGAGGGGTGAGGAGAGGAGGAAAAGAGAGGAGGAAAAAGAAGGTGGAAATAAGGGAGAAGAAGTCGGGAGGAAGGCAGCCAGAGCGGTAAGGAAGGCGGATGAATGGAAGAGGGAGAACAAAGGGGCGGGCAAAATAGAAGGGAAGGGGGGCAGGGAAGAAAGAGGGAGAATAGAGGGAGAGAGAAGAGGATAAAAAGGAAGAGAAGAAAGAGGAGGAGTGTGGTGACAAAAATAAGGAGAGGACAGCACGGAGGCAGGGGGGACGGAAGGAGCCGCCAATACACGCATCCATCAGGCTCTGAATTCGCAATGGCGACGCCGTCACCGAGAGGCGACGAGCGAGGGAGAAGCAAAGCAGCCAAAGGCCATTCCGACGTGCGTGGGCTGCGATGGCCGTCGGCACAGGGGCACACTACAGCGGCACCGCGCCCCCAGCCGTCCTGCTCGTTCCGTTTCACGCTAGCAGAGGCCCTCGTCAGCCGCAGCGGGAGTCGCTCAGCTTCCGTCACGATCAGGAAAGGCTGATAACAAGCAGCCCCACCACGAGGCCTGCCATGGCAGCGAGCACTATCCCTAGCAGCACAGCCGTCACAGTGGCCAATGCAGTCATCCTTTCACTCCACTGTCGCATCGCCGCTGTGTCGGCAGCGTCTCTCTCGAAGTCTATGACTCCCTTGATGTTGGCCTGGCACACCTCCACGTACGGCGGGCACGTAATGTAGCTGCCTTCCACGAAGGCGGCGCTCAAGGTGGCCAGGTCAATGCTCTCGCCCGGCGTGCATGCGACGTAGCCGCTGCTGCCGCGCACCTGGACGCTGTACGTGCGCGCCGCCGTGTCGCACATCACGTTGGCGCACAAGGCGTTGTTTGGCTCAGAGCGAGCATTACTGTTCCTCGGCTGAAAGACGCCATCCAAGCAGCGCGCCGCGTCGGAGAAGACGTTGAACTCCATTAAAGCAGGCGATGCCGTCGATGGGTCCTGATTGCAAGCACCATTGCTGTAGCCCACGATGAACGGGCAGTAGTCCAGGAATGCTGAGAACCCGCCGAGAAAGGCATTGGTGAAGTACTGGAAGTACGTCGGCATCGGGGTGCTATAGGTGCGTATACCGCACGTCCCCAGTTTCAGCCGGTCGGTGGTGCACCGCAAGGCGTTCTCGTCAGTGGTGTTGCAGAACATCTCCGGCCACTGCGTGATGTTGTCCTCCATGCACTTCTTGGTGAGGAAGTTGCAGCTGGCGTTCCGGCCCCACGGCATCACCTCGGCCTTGGTGAAGTCCGCCTTGTAGAAGCCGAGGTCCTCGAAGACGGCCATGGTCAGGGCGGTGTAGTACCCTGCAGCCGAGGCAGGCGCCATGAGCTCGTCCTTGGCGTTGCGCCCCTTAAGATGCGAGCCAGCAGAGCCGGAGCCGCCCTGGTCCTCCACCTCCAGATACTCCAAGGTGGGGCAGCCGTACTGCTCGCGCGCCTTGGCCACCGCCGTGCTGCTGTTGATCACAGGAGCCGCAAAGGGCTTGCCGCGCAAATTCGTGACGTTCGTCACGATGCCGGCGTTCTCGAAAAACACGCTGCTGAAGCCGAGGGCGTGCGCCACCTCGTGCGTCACGGTGCGCGTGGTGCCCTGGTCGTAGCGCGACACAATGTTCGCCGCAGGGATGTTCATGACACCCACGGCTGGATGGTCGTCCGAGAACACCTGGCAGGTCGTGGCCCACGCCAGCACGCCCGGCTCGCTCGGCACCGAGGCAACGTACAGCACGAAGTCGGCGTTGCTGACGCCAGCGGTAAGGTGCGCCGTGGGGACACTGAAGTCGCCGCAGATTGGGCCCGTCATGCCGGTCACCCTCCAGCTGCCCTGCACCTGCCTCACCCTCAGCCGCTCCACGTGCAGTTGCAGCGCCTGCGGGATGAGGTAGCTGACGAGGATGTCGCGCTTCTCCTCCGTGAGGATGTCCTCGGCGGTGCAGGTGACGAAGGCGCCAGCGTGGTTGCTCACACGCTGCCCGACGCGAGTGCAGTGGTAGTCGGGGTCCGTGAGGTCTGCGGTGGAGACGGCGATGCGCAGCGTGCCCCAGTCCGCGGCGCGCACGACACTCGGCGACGTGCTGTCGGCCAGCGCCCAGTCGACGGTGTGAGCGCTGCTGATGGTGCCGGCGGACACGTAGGGCAGACCGAGGGCCGAGACGCTGACGGCAGGACTGCGCTGCTGCGCCACCGACTGCAGCACGCGGGCCTGCAGCTTGTCGTGGATGCAGTGATGGCCGGCGGCCTGCGCCCACACGGCGGCGGCACCGACGGCCATGACGAGGCCCGCTGCGGCGAGCCGCATCAGGCGTGCGGCGTCGCTGCGGCGCCGGTGCGTGCTGCTGCTGTCGAGGGGCATGGCGCACCAGGCGCAGATGCTGTGGGCCGTGGGGTGTGGTGGCGAGGATGAGGGCTTGTGTGCGGCGGTGTGTGCGTGCGTGCGTGTGGGAGGGCGGGTGGGTGGGTAGCGAGACGGGATATGCCAGTGAGTCTGGAGAGGGGGAGGGGCAAGGGAGCGAGGGTGGTGGTGAGGGAAGCAGGGGCGAGGTGTCCCGCACGCCGCGGCCTCCCGCGCACCGCAAGGGCGGCGGCCACGAGCAAACAGACGCGGCCCCACGCCCTCCGGCTGCCCTTTTCGGCCCCGAATAGGGCGCGTGTCGGAGGACGGCGAGTGCGCCCTGCTGACGCGTGCTGGGCGGGGGAGAGGGTGACTCTCTGGGAGGTCGCGACAACGAAGCGCACGACTGCCGGCCATGGCGCAGGGGCGCGTGCTCGCCTTCCTCCCCTCTGGCTCACGTCCATTCCCCGTGTCGCGCCGCCAAGAGAGAGAGAGAGAGGGCGCACATCAGGCCGCCTGCGCCCGCCGCACGGCGTTTGCAGAGTCGAAAGCACAGGATGCTGAAAGCAAAGGAAAACAAACACGCGCGGTGTGCTCGCCGTGGGACAGCGGGGTGTGTCGAGGCCCACCCCATGACCTTGATGGTCGTCTGCGCCACTGCAGGGCAAATGGCCAGGAGCTCAAGGTGTCTACCAGCGGCACGCACACCCGCGCCGCAATAGGAAAAGAGAAGCAACGGAAAGGGAGGGGGTGGTGGGGGCTGCGAGAGAGGGAGAGAGCCCCCAACACACGCATCCATCAGACTCTGAAGCTGCCGATACGGGAGATGCCGTCACCGAGAGGCGACAGAACACCAAAAACTAAAAACAAAAAAGCAAAAGGCCATTCCGACGTGCGTGGGCTGCGATGGCCGTCGGCACAGGGGCACACTACAGCGGCACCGCGCACCCAGTCGTCCTGCTCGTTCCGTTTCACGCTAGCAGAGGCCCTCGTCAGCCGCAGCGGGAGCCGCTCAGCTTGCGTCACGATCAGGGGAGGCTGATAAGGAGCAGCCACACCACGAGACCTGCCATGGCAGCGAGCACTATCGCTAGCAGCGCAGCCGTCACAGTGGCCAATGCAGTCATCCTTTCACGCCACCATCACACCGCCGCTGTGTCGGCAGCGTCTCTCTCGAAGTCTATGACTCCCTTGATGTTGGCCTGGCACACCTCCACGTACGGCGGGCACGTGATGTAGCTGCCTTCCACGAAAGTGGTGCTCAAGGTGGCCAGGTCAATGCTCTCGCCCGGCGTGCATGCGACGTAGCCGCTGCTGCCGCGCACCTGGACGCTGTACGTGTGGTGGGCTCTGTCGCACTTCACTTTGGCGCACATGCCGTTGTACGGCCCAGGGGGACCAGTGCTGTGCTTCGGTCTGAAGGTTCCATCAAAGCAGCGCGACGAGTCGGAGAAGAGACTGAACTCCTTAAAAAACGAAGGTGCCGTCGATGGGTCCTGATCGCAAGCAGTATTACTGTAGCCCATCACTAACGGGCAGAAGTCCATGAATGTTAGGCGCCCACCGACAGACGATTCGGTGAAGTACTGGAAGTACGTCGGCAGCGGGTCGTCATGCGTGACTATGATGCATCTCCCGATTTTAAGGCGGTCGCTGGTGCACCGATACAAACTCTCCGTGGAGTTGCAGAACATTCCGGGCCACTGCGTGATGTTGTCCTCCATGCACTTCTTGGTGATGAAGTCGCAGCTGGCGAGATAGGCCCACGGCATCACCTCGGCCTTGGTGAAGTCAACCTGGTAGAAGCCGAGTGTCCTGGAAGACGGCCATGGTCAGGGCGGTGTAGTACCCTGCAGTCAAGGCAGGCGCCATGAG
>NC_009302.2:203266-210503 GCF_000002845.2 Leishmania braziliensis MHOM/BR/75/M2904 | reverse complement strand
CCGACGGACACGAGGCCTGCCATGGCAGCGAGCACTATCCCTAGCAGCACAGCCGTCACAGTGGCCAATACATACATCCTTTCACTCCACTGTCGCATCGCCGCTGTGTCGGCAGCGTCTCTCTCGAAGTCTATGACTCCCTTGATGTTGGCCTGGCACACCTCCACGTACGGCGGGCACATAATGTAGCTGCCTTCCACGAAGGCGGCGCTCAAGGTGGCCAGGTCAATGCTCTCGCCCGGCGTGCATGCGACGTAGCCGCTGCTGCCGCGCACCTGGACGCTGTACGTGCGCGCCGCCGTGTCGCACATCACGTTGGCGCACAAGGCGTTGTTTGGCTCAGAGCGAGCATTACTGTTCCTCGGCTGGAAGACGCCATCCAAGCAGCGCGCCGCGTCGGAGAAGACGTTGAACTCCTTTAAAGAAGGCGATGCCGTCGATGGGTCCTGATTGCAAGCACCATTGCTGTAGCCCACGATGAACGGGCAGAAGTCCAGGAATGCTGAGAACCCGCCGAGAGAGGCATTGGTGAAGTACTGGAAGTACGTCGGCATCGGGGTGCTATAGGTGCGTATACCGCACGTCCCCAGTTTCAGCCGGTCGGTGGTGCACCGCAAGGCGTTCTCGTCAGTGGTGTTGCAGAACATCTCCGGCCACTGCGTGATGTTGTCCTCCATGCACTTATTGGTGATGAAGTCGCAGCTGGCGGTCCGGCCCCACGGCATCACCTCGGCCATGCTGAAGTCCGCCTTGTAGAAGCCGAGGTCCTCGAAGACGGCCATGGTCAGGGCGGTGTAGTACCCTGCAGCCGAGGCAGGCGCCATGAGCTCGTCCTTGGCGTTGCGCCCCTTAAGATGCGAGCCAGCAGAGCCGGAGCCGCCCTGGTCCTCCACCTCCAGATACTCCAAGGTGGGGCAGCCGTACTGCTCGCGCGCCTTGGCCACCGCCGTGCTGCTGTTGATCACAGGAGCCGCAAAGGGCTTGCCGCGCAAATTCGTGACGCTCTTCACGATGCCGGCGTTCTCGAAAAACACGCTGCTGAAGCCGAGGGCGTGCGCCACCTCGTGCGTCACGGTGCGCGTGGTGCCCTGGTCGTAGCGCGACACAATGTTCGCCGCAGGGATGTTCATGACACCCACGGCTGGATGGTCGTCCGAGAACATCTGGCAGGTCGTGGCCCACGCCAGCACCCCCGGCTCGCTCGGCACCGAGGCGACGTACAGCACGAAGTCGGCGTTGCTGACGCCTACCGTGACGTGTGCCTTCGGCACCTTGAAGTCGCCGCAGATTGGGCCCGTCATGCCGGTCACCCTCCAGCTGCCCTGCACCTGCCTCACCCTCAGCCGCTCCACGTGCAGCTGCAGCGCCTGCGGGATGAGGTAGGTGACGAGGATGTCGCGCTTCTCCTCCGTGAGGATGTCCTCGGCGGTGCAGGTGACGAAGGCGCCAGCGTGGTTGCTCACACGCTGCCCGACGCGAGTGCAGTAGTAGTCGGGGTCCGTGAGGTCTGCGGTGGAGACGGCGATGCGCAGCGTGCCCCAGTCCGCGGCGCGCACGACACTCGGCGACGTGCTGTCGGCCAGCGCCCAGTCGACGGTGTGAGCGCTGCTGATGGTGCCGGCGGACACGTAGGGCAGACCGAGGGCCGAGACGCTGCCGGGAGGCATGTGCTGCTGCGCCACCGACTGCAGCACGCGGGTCTGCAGCTTGTCGTGGATGCAGTGATGGCCGGCGGCCTGCGCCCACGCGGCGGCACCGACGGCCATGACGAGGCCCGCTGCGGCGAGCCGCATCAGGCGTGCGGCGTCGCTGCGGCGCCGGTGCGTGCTGCTGCTGTCGAGGGGCATGGCGCACCAGGCGCAGATGCTGTGGGCCGTGGGGTGTGGTGGCGAGGATGAGGGCTTGTGTGCGTGCGTGTGGGAGGGCGGGTGGGTGGGTAGCGAGACGGGATATGCCAGTGAGTCTGGAGAGGGGGAGGGGCAAGGGAGCGAGGGTGGTGGTGAGGGAAGCAGGGGCGAGGTGCCCCGCACGCCGCGGCCTCCCGCGCACCGCAAGGGCGGCGGCCACGAGCAAACAGACGCGGCCCCACGCCCTCCGGCTGCCCTTTCCAGCCCCGAATAGGGCGCGTGTCGGAGGACGGCGAGTGCCGTAGGCGAGGGCGCCCTGCTGACGCGTGCTGGGCGGGGGAGAGGGTGACTCTCTGGGAGGTCGCGACAACGAAGCGCACGACTGCCGGCCATGGCGCAGGGGCGCGTGCTCGCCTTCCTCCCCTCTGGCTCACGTCCATTCCCCGTGTCGCGCTGCCGAGAGAGAGAGAGGGCGCACATCAGGCCGCCTGCGCCCGCCGCACGGCGTTTGCAGAGTCGAAAGCACAGGATGCTGAAAGCAAAGGAAAACAGACACGCGCGGTGCTCGCCGTGGGACAGCGGGGTGTGTCGAGACCCACTCCATGACCTTGATGGTCGTCTGCGCCACTGCAGGGCAAATGGCCAGGAGCTCAAGGTGTCTACCAGCGGCACGCACACCCGCGCAGCAATAGGAAAAGAGAAGCAACGGAAAGGGAGGGGGTGGTGGGGGCTGCGAGAGAGGGAGAGAGCCCCCAACACACGCATCCATCAGACTCTGAATTCGCAATGGCGACGCCGTCACCGAGAGGCGACGAGCGAGGGAGAAGCAAAGCAGCCAAAGGCCATTCCGACGCGCGTGGGCTGCGATGGCCGTCGGCACAGGGGCACACTACAGCGGCACCGCGCACCCAGTCGTCCTGCTCGTTCCGTTTCACGCTGGCAGAGGCCCTCGTCAGCCGCAGCGGGAGCCGCTCAGCTTCCGTCACGATCAGGAAAGGCTGATAACAAGCAGCCACACCACGAGGCCTGCCATGGCAGCGAGCACTATCGCTAGCAGCGCAGCCGTCACAGTGGCCAATGCAGTCATCCTTTCACTCCACCATCACACCGCCGCTGTGTCGGCAGCGTCTCTCTCGAAGTCTATGACTCCCTTGATGTTGGCCTGGCACACCTCCACGTACGGCGCGCACGTGATGTAGCTGCCTTCCACGAAGGCGGTGCTGATCGTGGTCAGCTCCACCCTCTCGCCCGGCGTGCATGCGACGTAGCCGCTGCTGCCGCGCACCTCGACGCTGTACGTGTGGTGGGCTCTGTCGCACATCACGTTGGCGCACAAGGCGTTGTACTGCTCATATGGACCAGTGTTGTGCTTCGGTGTTAAGGTCCCATCAAAGCAGCGCGACGAGTCGGAGAAGACGTTGAACTCCATTAAAGCAGGCGATGCCGTCGATGGGTCCTGATTGCAAGCAATATTACTGTAGCCCACAATAATCGGGCAGAAGTCCATGAATTCTGAGCTCCCGCCGAGAGACGTTTTGGTGAAGTACTGGAAGTACGTCGGCAGCGGGTCGTCATACGTGGCTATGCTGCATCTCCCGATTTTAAGGCGCTGGGTGGGGCACCGATACGAACTCTCGGTGGAGTTGCAGAACATCTCCGGCCACTGCGTGATGTTGTCCTCCATGCACTTATTGGTGATGAAGTCGCAGCTGGCGTGCTCGGCCCACGGCATCACCTCGGCCTTGGTGAAGTCAACCCGGTAGAAGCCGAAGTCCTCGAAGGTGGCCATGGTCAGGGCGGTGTAGTACCCCGCGCCCATTACAGGCGCCATGAGCTCGTCCTTGGCATTGCGCCTCTTAAGATGCGAGCCGGCAGTAGAACCATCACCCGTATCCTCCACCTCCAGAAACGTCAAGGTGGCGCAGCCGTACTGCTCGCGCGCCTTGGCCACCACCGTGGGGCTGTTGAGCACAGGAACTTCGTAGTCCTTCCCACGCAAGTTGCTCACCACATCAAGGAGATCCAATTCTTCGAAAAGGAGGAGGTCGAAGCCGAGGGCGTGCGCCATCTCGTGCGTCACGGAGCGCAGCATAAATTGGTCGTAGGCTGACTGAATGTAGGCCGCAGGGATGTTGATGACACCCACGGCAGGTCGGTCGTCAAAGAACGCCTGGCACATTACAGCCCACGCCAGCACGCCCAGCTCGCTCGGTACCGAGGCAACGTACAGCACGAAGTCGGCGTCGCTGACGCCTACCGTGACGTGTGCCTCCGGCACCTTGAAGGTGCCGCACACGTCGCCCGTCATGCCGGTCACCTTCCAGCTGCCCTGCACCTGCCTCACCTTCAGCCGCTCCGTGTGCAGCTGCAGCGCCTGCGGGATGATGGAGCCGACAAGTGTATTGCGCTTCGCGTCCGTGAGGATGTCCTCGGCTTTGCACATGTCGAGAGCGCCAGCGTGGTTGTTCACAAGCTGCCCAACGTAGGAGCAGTAGTAGTCGGGGTCGTTGAGATCTTCGAATGAAGTAAAAATGCGCAGCGTGCCCCAGTCCGCGGAGTGCGCGACACTCGGCGACGTGCTGTCGGCCAGCGCCCAGTCGGCGGACACGTAGGGCAGACCGAGGGCCGAGACGCTGCCGGGAGGCCTGTGCTGCTGCGCCACCGACTGCAGCACGCGGGTCTGCAGCTTGTCGTGGATGCAGTGATGGCCGGCGGCCTGCGCCCACACGGCGGCGGCACCGACGGCCATGACGAGGCCCGCTGCGGCGAGCCGCATCAGGCGTGCGGCGTCGCTGCGGCGCCGGGGCGTGCTGCTGCGGTCGCGGGACATGCTGGCAGTGCCGGTGGTGCTGCGGGTGCGTGCCAGGGGGCCAGTGACGCCGGCCAACACGTGGGCGGGTGGGAGAGTGGGAGGGGGTGTGAGGGCGGAGGGGCGCTGCGCAGCGATAGGGGGAGGTGGACGGTGGTGCTGCGGGCAGCGTGGGCGAGGCAGCGAGGAGGGGAGAGGGCGGAGAAAGAGTGAGGGGCGGAGGGCCCTAGAGGGAAGCAGGGGCGAGGTACCCCGCATGCTGCGGCCTCCCGCGCACCGAAAGGGCGGCGGCCACGAGCAAACAGACGCGGCCCCACGCCCTCCGGCTGCCCTTTCCAGCCCCGAATAGGGCGCGTGTCGGAGGACGGCGAGTGCCGTAGGCGAGGGCGCCCTGCTGACGCGTGCTGGGCGGGGGAGAGGGTGACTCTCTGGGAGGTCGCGAGAAGGAAGCGCACAACTGCCGGCCATGGCGCAGGGGCGCGTGCTCGCCTTCCTCCCCTCTGGCTCACGTCCATTCCCCGTGTCGCGCTGCCGAGAGAGAGAGAGGGCGCACATCAGGCCGCCTGCGCCCGCCGCACGGCGTTTGCAGAGTCGAAAGCACAGGATGCTGAAAGCAAAGGAAAACAGACACGCGCGGTGTGCTCGCCGTGGGACAGCGGGGTGTGTCGAGACCCACCCCATGACCTTGATGGTCGTCTGCGCCACTGCAGGGCGAATGGCCAGGAGCTCAAGGTGTCTACCAGCGGCACGCACACCCGCGCAGCAATAGGAAAAGAGAAGCAACGGAAAGGGAGGGGGTGGTGGGGGCTGCGAGAGAGAGAGTCCCCCAATAACACGCATCCATCAGACTCTGAAGCTGCCGATACGGGAGATGCCGTCACCGAGAGGCGACAGAACACCAAAAACTAAAAACAAAAAAGCAAAAGGCCATTCCGACGCGCGTGGGCTGCGATGGCCGTCGGCACAGGGGCACACTACAGCGGCACCGCGCCCCCAGCCGTCCTGCTCGTTCCGTTTCACGCTAGCAGAGGCCCTCGTCAGCCGCAGCGGGAGCCGCTCGGCTTGCGTCACCATCAGGGGAGGCTGATAAGGAGCAGCCACACCGCGAGGCCTGCCATGGCAGCGAGCACTATCCCCAGCAGCGCAGCCGTCACAGTGGCCAATGCAGTCATCCTTTCACGCCACCGTCGCATCGCCGCTGTGTCGGCAGCGTCTCCCTCGAAGTCTATGACTCCCTTGATGTTGGCCTGGCACACCTCCACGTACGGCGCGCACGTGATGTAGCTGCCATTCACGAAGGCGGCGCTCAAGGTGGCCAGGTCAACCCTCTCGCCCGGCGTGCATGCGACGTAGCCGCTGCTGCCGCGCACCTGGACGCTGTACGTGTGGTGGTCCCTGTCGCACTTCACGTTGGCGCACAAGGCGTTATACTTAGGGGAAGGAGTAGTGCTGTTCCTCGGCTGGAAGACGCCATCGAAGCAGCGCGCCGCGTCGGAGAAGACGTTGAAGGCCTGCAAAAAAGGCGATGCCATCGATGGGTTCTGATTGCAAGCACCATCACTGGAAGCCACGATAACCGGGCAGTGGTCCAGGAACGGTGAGAGCCCGCCCAGAGAGGTGTCGTTGAAGTACTGGTAGTACGGCGCCATCGGACGTCCGTCACTGATTATCAAGCACGTCCCCAGCCTCAGCCGGTCGGTGGGGCACTGTGAGACCATTTTCGTGGTGTTGCAGAACATCTCCGGCCACTGCGTGATGTTGTCCTCCATGCACTTATTGGTGAGGAAGTCGCAGCTGGCGTTCCGGCCCCACGGCATCACCTCGGCCATGCTGAAGTCCGCCTTGTAGAAGCCGAGGTCCTCGAAGACGGCCATGGTCAGGTTAGTGTAGTACCCTGCAGCCGAGGCAGGCGCCATGAGCTCGTCCTTGGCGTTGCGCCCCTTAAGATGCGAGCCAGCAGTAGAACAACCACCCGTATCCTCCAGCTCCAGATACGTCAAGTTGGTGCAGCCGTACTGCTCGCGCGCCTTGGCCACCGCCGTGCTGCTGTTGAGCACAGGAACCGAAAAGAACCTGCCGCGCAAATTCGTGACGTTCATCATGATGCCGGTGCTCTCGAAAAACATCCTGCTGAAGCCGAGGGCGTGCGCCACCTCGTGCGCCACAGCACGCGTGAGGCCCTGGTCGTCGCGCGACACAATGTTCGCCGCAGGGATGTTCATGACACCCACGGCTGGCTGGCCGTCCGAGAACATCTGGCAGATCGTGGCCCACGCCAGCACGCCCGGCTCGCTCGGCACCGAGGCAACGTACAGCACGAAGTCGGCGTTGCTGACGCCAGCGGTAAGGTGCGCCGTGGGGACAACGTAGTCGCCGCAGATCCGTCCCATCATGCCGGTCACCTTCCAGCTGCCCTGCACCTGCCTCACCCTCAGCCGCTCCACGTGCAGCTGCAGCGCCTGTGGGATGAGGTAGTTGACGAGGATGTCGCGCTTCTCCTCCGTGAGGATGTCCTCGGCAGTGCAGGTGACGATCTCGTCAGCGTGGTTGTTCACACGTGCCCGACGCGAGGCGTCGTCGG
>NC_009302.2:193106-203166 GCF_000002845.2 Leishmania braziliensis MHOM/BR/75/M2904 | reverse complement strand
TTCTCGACGTCCGACGTGCGTTGCTGCGATGGCCGTCGGCACAGGGGCACACTACAGCGGCACCGCGCACCCAGTCGTCCTGCTCGTTCCGTTTCACGCTAGCAGAGGCCCTCGTCAGCCGCAGCGGGAGCCGCTCAGCTTGCGTCACGATCAGGGGAGGCTGATAAGGAGCAGCCACACCACGAGACCTGCCATGGCAGCGAGCACTATCGCTAGCAGCGCAGCCGTCACAGTGGCCAATGCAGTCATCCTTTCACGCCACCATCACACCGCCGCTGTGTCGGCAGCGTCTCTCTCGAAGTCTATGACTCCCTTGATGTTGGCCTGGCACACCTCCACGTACGGCGGGCACATAATGTAGCTGCCTTCCACGAAAGTGGTGCTCAAGGTGGCCAGGTCCAGCCTCTCGCCTGGCGTGCATGCGACGTAGCCGCTGCTGCCGCGCACCTGGACGCTGTACGTGTGGTGGGCTCTGTCGCACTTCACTTTGGCGCACATGCCGTTGTACGGCCCAGGGGGACCAGTGCTGTGCTTCGGTCTGAAGGTTCCATCAAAGCAGCGCGACGAGTCGGAGAAGAGACTGAACTCCTTAAAAAACGAAGGTGCCGTCGATGGGTCCTGATCGCAAGCAGTATTACTGTAGCCCATCACTAACGGGCAGAAGTCCATGAATGTTAGGCGCCCACCGACAGACGATTCGGTGAAGTACTGGAAGTACGTCGGCAGCGGGTCGTCATGCGTGACTATGATGCATCTCCCGATTTTAAGGCGGTCGCTGGTGCACCGATACAAACTCTCCGTGGAGTTGCAGAACATTCCGGGCCACTGCGTGATGTTGTCCTCCATGCACTTCTTGGTGATGAAGTCGCAGCTGGCGAGATAGGCCCACGGCATCACCTCGGCCTTGGTGAAGTCAACCTGGTAGAAGCCGAGGTCCTGGAAGACGGCCATGGTCAGGGCGGTGTAGTACCCTGCAGTCACGGCAGGCGCCATGAGCTCTTCCTTGGCGTTGCGCATCTTAAGATGCGAGCCGGCAGTAGAACCACCACCCGTATCCTCCAGCTCCAGATACGTCAAGGTGGCGCAGCCGTACTGCTCGCGCGCCTTGGCCGCCACCGTGGGGCTGCTGAGCACAGGAACTTCGTAGTCCCTCCCACGCAAGTTGCTCACGTCACCAACAATCCCCACATCCTCGAAAACGGTGAGGTCGAAGCCGAGGGCGTGCGCCACCTCGTGCGCTACGGTGCGCAGCATAATTTGGTCGTAGGCTGACCGAATGTAGGCCGCAGGGATGTTCATGACACCCACGGCAGGTCGGCCGTCGGAGGATGTCTGACAGATCACAGCCGTCGCCAGCACGCCTGGCTCGCTCGGTACCGAGGCAACGTACAGCACGAAGTCGGCGTCGCTGACGCCTACCGTGACGTGTGCCTTCGGCACCTTGAAGGTGCCGCACACGTCGCCCGTCATGCCGGTCACCTTCCAGCTGCCCTGCACCTGCCTCACCCTCAGCCGCTCCGTGTGCAGCTGCAGCGCCTGCGGGATGAGGGAGCCGACAAGTGTATTGCGCTTCGCGTCCGTGAGGATGTCCTCGGCTTTGCACATGTCGAGAGCGCCAGCGTGGTTGTTCACAAGCTGCCCAACGTAGGAGCAGTAGTAGTCGGGGTCGTTGAGATCTTCGACTGATAAAAGAATGCGCAGCGTGCCCCAGTCCGCGGAGTGCGCGACACTCGGCGACGTGCTGTCGGCCAGCGCCCAGTCGGCGGACACGTAGGGCAGACCGAGGGCCGAGACGCTGCCGGGAGGCCTGTGCTGCTGCGCCACCGACTGCAGCACGCGGGCCTGCAGGTTGTCGTGGATGCAGTGATGGCCGGCGGCCTGCGCCCACACGGCGGCGGCACCGACGGCCATGACGAGGCCCGCTGCGGCGAGCCGCATCAGGCGTGCGGCGTCGCTGCGGCGCCGGTGCGTGCTGCTGCGGTCGCGGGACATGCTGGCAGTGCCGGTGGTGCTGCGGGTGCGTGCCAGGGGGCCAGTGACGCCGGCCAACACGTGGGCGGGTGGGAGAGTGAGAGGGGGTGTGAGGGCGGAGGGGCGCTGCGCAGCGATAGGGGGAGGTGGACGGTGGTGGTGCGGGTAGCGTGGGCGAGATAGCGAGGAGGGGAGAGGGCGGAGAAAGAGTGAGGGGCGAGGTGTCCCGCACGCCGCGGCCTCCCGCGCACCGAAAGGGCGGCGGCCACGAGCAACAGACGCGGCCCCACGCCCTCCGGCTGCCCTTTCCAGCCCCGAATAGGGCGCGTGTCGGAGGACGGCGAGTGCCGTAGGCGAGGGCGCCCTGCTGACGCGTGCTGGGCGGGGGAGAGGGTGACTCTCTGGGAGGTCGCGAGAAGGAAGCGCACAACTGCCGGCCATGGCGCAGGGGCGCGTGCTCGCCTTCCTCCCCTCTGGCTCACGTCCATTCCCCGTGTCGCGCTGCCGAGAGAGAGAGAGGGCGCACATCAGGCCGCCTGCGCCCGCCGCACGGCGTTTGCAGAGTCGAAAGCACAGAATACAGAAAGCAAAGGAAAACAAACACGCGCGGTGTGCTCGCCGTGGGACAGCGGGGTGTGTCGAGGCCCACCCCATGACCTTGATGGTCGTCTGCGCCACTGCAGGGCGAATGGCCAGGAGCTCAAGGTGTCTACCAGCGGCACGCACACCCGCGCAGCAATAGGAAAAAAGAAGCAACGGAAAGGGAGGGGGTGGTGGGGGCTGCGAGAGAGGGAGAGAGCCCTTCCAACACTTACGCATCCATCAGACTCTGAATTCGCAATGGCGACGCCGTCACCGAGAGGCGACGAGCGAGGGAGAAGCAAAGCAGCCAAAGGCCATTCCGACGTGCGTGGGCTGCGATGGCCGTCGGCACAGGGGCGCACTACAGCGGCACCGCGCACCCAGTCGTCCTGCTCGTTCCGTTTCACGCTAGCAGAGGCCCTCGTCAGCCACAGCGGGAGCCGCTCAGCTTCCGTCACGATCAGGAAAGGCTGATAACAAGCAGCCCCACCACGAGGCCTGCCATGGCAGCGAGCACTATCCCTAGCAGCGCAGCCGTCACAGTGGCCAATGCAGTCATCCTTTCACGCCACTGTCGCATCGCCGCTGTGTCGGCAGCGTCTCTCTCGAAGTCTATGAGCCCCTTGATGTTGGCCTGGCACACCTCCACGTACGGCGCGCACGTGATGTAGCTGCCATTCACGAAGGCGGTGCTGATCGTGGCCAGCTCAACACTCTCGCCCGGCGTGCATGCGACGTAGCCGCTGCTGCCACGCACCTCGACGCTGTACGTGTGGTGGTCCCTGTCGCACTTCACGTTGGCGCACAAGGCGTTGTACTTAGGGGAAGGAGTAGTGCTGTTCCTCGGCTGAAAGACGCCATCCAAGCAGCGCGCCGCGTCGGAGAAGACGCTGAACTCCTTAAAAAGCGCAGGTGCCGTCGATGGGTCCTGATTGCAAGCACCATTTCTGTAGCCCAGGGTAAACGGGCAGTAGTCCAGGAATGCTGAGTAGCCTGCAAGGAATGTGTCGTTGAAGTACTGGAAGTACGTCGGCACCGGGGTGCTATAGGTGCGTATACCGCACGTCCCCAGCCTCAGCCGGTCGGTGGGGCACCGATACCGCCTCTCCGTGGTGTTGCAGAACATCTCCGGCCACTGCGTGATGTTGTCCTCCATGCACTTATTCGTGAGGAAGTCGCAGCTGGCGTTCCGGCCCCACGGCATCACCTCGGCCATGCTGAAGTCCGCCTTGTAGAAGCCGAGGTCCTCGAAGACGGCCATGGTCAGGTTAGTGTAGTACCCTGCAGCCGAGGCAGGCGCCATGAGCTCGTCCTTGGCGTTGCGCCCCTTAAGATGCGAGCCAGCAGAGCCGGAGCCGCCCTGGTCCTCCACCTCCAGATACTCCAAGGTGGGGCAGCCGTACTGCTCGCGCGCCTTGGCCACCGCCGTGCTGCTGTTGATCACAGGAGCCGCAAAGGGCTTGCCGCGCAAATTCGTGACGCTCTTCACAATGCCGGTGCCCTCGAAAAACACGCTGCTGAAGCCGAGGGCGTGCGCCACCTCGTGCGTCACAACACGCGTGGTGCCCTGGTCGTAGCGCGACACAATGTTCGCCGCAGGGATGTTCATGACACCCACGGCTGGATGGTCGTCCGAGAACACCTGGCAGGTCGTGGCCCACGCCAGCACGCCCGGCTCGCTCGGCACCGAGGCGACGTACAGCACGAAGTCGGCGTTGCTGACGCCAGCGGTAAGGTGAGCCGGGGGGACACTGAAGTCGCCACAGATTGAGCCCGTCATGCCGGTCACCTTCCAGCTGCCCTGCACCTGCCTCACCC
Source organism: Leishmania braziliensis MHOM/BR/75/M2904 (assembly GCF_000002845.2). Classification (NCBI taxonomy): domain Eukaryota; phylum Euglenozoa; class Kinetoplastea; order Trypanosomatida; family Trypanosomatidae; genus Leishmania; species Leishmania braziliensis. The sequence goes on along the minus strand of NC_009302.2, from coordinate 198,795 downwards.
TCAGCCGCTCCGCGTGCAGCTGCAGCGCCTGCGGGATGAGGTAGCTGACGAGGATGTCGCGCTTCTCCTCCGTGAGCACGTCCTCGGCAGTGCAGGTGACGATCTCGTCAGCGTGGTTGCTCACACGCTGCCCAACGCGAGTGCAGTGGTAGCCGGGGTCCGTGAGGTCTGCGGTGGAGACGGCGATGCGCAGCGTGCCCCAGTCCGCGGCGCGTGCGACGTTCGGCGACGTGCTGTCGGCCTGCGCCCAGTCGACGGTGTGAGCGCTGCTGATGGTGTCGGCGGACACGTAGGGCAGACCGAGGGCCGAGACGCTGCCGGGAGGCCTGCGCTGCTGCGCCACCGACTGCAGCACGCGGGTCTGCAGCTTGTCGTGGATGCAGTGATGGCCGGCGGCCTGCGCCCACACGGCGGCGGCACCGACGGCCATGACGAGGCCCGCTGCGGCGAGCCGCATCAGGCGTGCGGCGACGCTGCGGCGCCGGGGCGTGCTGCTGCTGTCGAGGGGCATGGCGCACCAGGCGCAGATGCTGTGGGCCGTGGGGTGTGGTGGCGAGGATGAGGGCTTGTGTGCGGCGGTGTGTGAGTGCGTGCGTGTGGGAGGGCGGGTGGGTGGGTAGCGAGACGGGATATGCTAGTGAGTCTGGAGAGGGGGAGGGGCAAGGGAGCGAGGGTTGTGGTGAGGGAAGCAGGGGCGAGGTGCCCCGCACGCCGCGGCCTCCCGCGCACCGCAAGGCGGGCGGCGGCCACGAGCAAACAGACGCGGCCCCACGCCCTCCAGCTGCCCTTTCCAGCCCCGAATAGGGCGTGTGTCGGAGGACGGCGAGTGCCGTAGGCGAGGGCGCCCTGCTGACGCGTGCTGGGCGGGGGAGAGGGTGACTCTCTGGGAGGTCACGAGAAGGAAGCGCACAACTGCCGGCCATGGCGCAGGGGCGCGTGCTCGCCTTCCTCCCCTCTGGCTCACGTCCATTCCCCGTGTCGCGCTGCCGAGAGAGAGAGAGGGCGCACATCAGGCCGCCTGCGCCCGCCGCACGGCGTTTGCAGAGTCGAAAGCACAGGATGCTGAAAGCAAAGGAAAACAGACACGCGCGGTGTGCTCGCCGTGGGACAGCGGGGTGTGTCGAGACCCACCCCATGACCTTGATGGTCGTCTGCGCCACTGCAGGGCGAATGGCCAGGAGCTCAAGGTGTCTACCAGCGGCACGCACACCCGCGCAGCAATAGGAAAAAAGAAGCAACGGAAAGGGAGGGGGTGGTGGGGGCTGCGAGAGAGGGAGAGAGCCCCCAACACACGCATCCATCAGACTCTGAATTCGCAATGGCGACGCCGTCACCGAGAGGCGACGAGCGAGGGAGAAGCAAAGCAGCCAAAGGCCATTCCGACGTGCGTGGGCTGCGATGGCCGTCGGCACAGGGGCGCACTACAGCGGCACCGCGCACCCAGCCGTCCTGCTCGTTCCGTTTCACGCTGGCAGAGGCCCTCGTCAGCCGCAGCGGGAGCCGCTCAGCTTGCGTCACGATCAGGAAAGGCTGATAACAAGCAGCCACACCACGAGGCCTGCCATGGCAACGAGCACTATCCCCAGCAGCGCAGCCGTCACAGTGGCCAATACATACATCCTTTCACGCCACCATCACACCGCCGCTGTGTCGGCAGCGTCTCTCTCGAAGTCTATGACTCCCTTGATGTTGGCCTGGCACACCTCCACGTACAGCGGGCACGTGATGTAGGTGCCTTCCACGAAGGCGGCGCTCAAGGTGGCCAGGTCAACACTCTCGCCCGGCGTGCATGCGACGTAGTCGCTGCTGCCGCGCACCTGGACGCTGTACGTGCGCGCCGCCGTGTCGCACATCACGTTCGCGCACATGCCGGCGTACGTCACGTACTCGCGGGTGGTCGTCGGCCGGAAGGCCCCATCCAAGCAGCGCGCCGCGTCGGAGAAGACGTTGAACTCCATTAAAGCAGGCGATGCCGTCGATGGGTCCTGATTGCAAGCACCATTGCTGTAGCCCACGATGAACGGGCAGTAGTCCAGGAATTCTGAGAACCCGCCGAGAAAGGCATTGGTGAAGTACTGGAAGTACGTCGGCATCGGGGTGCTATAGGTGCGTATACCGCACGTCCCCAGCCTCAGCCGGTCGGTGGTGCACCGCAAGGCGTTCTCGTCAGTGGTGTTGCAGAACATCTCCGGCCACTGCGTGATGTTGTCCTCCATGCACTTCTTGGTGAGGAAGTCGCAGCTGGCGTTCCGGCCCCACGGCATCACCTCGGCCTTGGTGAAGTCCGCCTTGTAGAAGCCGAGGTCCTCGAAGACGGCCATGGTCAGGTTAGTGTAGTACCCTGCAGCCGAGGCAGGCGCCATGAGCTCGTCCTTGGCGTTGCGCCCCTTAAGATGCGAGCCAGCAGAGCCGGAGCCGCCCTGGTCCTCCACCTCCAGATACTCCAAGGTGGGGCAGCCGTACTGCTCGCGCGCCTTGGCCACCACCGTGCTGCTGTTGATCACAGGAGCCGCAAAGGGCTTGCCGCGCAAATTCGTGACGCTCTTCGCAATGCCGGTGCCCTCGAAAAACACGCTGCTGAAGCCGAGGGCGTGCGCCACCTCGTGCGTCACGGTGCGCGTGGTGCCCTGGTCGTAGCGCGACACAATGTTCGCTGCAGGGATGTTCATGACACCCACGGCTGGATGGTCGTCCGAGAACACCTGGCAGGTCGTGGCCCACGCCAGCACGCCCGGCTCGCTCGGCACCGAGGCGACGTACAGCACGAAGTCGGCGTTGCTGACGCCTTCCATTGGCGGCGTGTAAAACCACAAAGGCAATCGAATGGCACTTGACCTTATAGGGGGGGGGGGTGGTGGTGGTGGGTGGGATGTGGTGTTGGATCGGGGAAATTTGACCGATAGCTGAATCGGTGTTTGTGTATCCGTGGAAAAGGAATGCTGAGTGAGCGCGTGTGTCTCGGAAACCGACTCCTCACTTCCACTGGTGAGGTGGTCGATAAATATGTATCTTACTAATCATGTGTTTTCTTATGGATTCCTACTTTACTGTTGTCCCTCTCTCTCTTCGCCAAATGTATGATGTAAGTCACACTAAGTGGAGTTGATGCGGCCCGCGACGAAAAAACGCCCACCCACCCAACCCTAGACACGAATCTCTCGGATGTCCGGGACGGACCGGAAGGCCACAGAACGGCGAACCGGTTTCCCTCCGCGGATGTGGGGTGGGTGCTCCGGGAACCGCGGGAGGGTGCGGGTGCCGACCACGGCGTGGACGAACCGCATGTCGAGCCTACCAACGCAGGAGGCGAGTTGTATTTTTTTTTCGTAAAATGAATGGCTTTCGTTTCAGGTAAATTTTCAAGTGATTTTTCATTTTTAACCATCGTTTTATTGTCTCTTGTTTTTTTTTTTCCTTCCCGATGGCAGGCGCCTGGCGCTAAGCTGTTTTCTCCCTTCCCTGAGAATGGGCCCTAACGGTCTTCACCTGGGGACTCGTCCCCGAAGGCGCACGAGATGCACCGTTTTCAAATCGGGTCTCGGCCCTGGTTTTTACGCGGGTTTTCGGACCCAGCGTCGCCCCGAGACTCGGCGTTGGTGCGGTAAACATTTGAACCGCGACGAGTCCGGTGCGGGAACGGGTTGGGACAGCACAGACCCTCGCGGACGACACGATTGGAAGCGAGTGGGCGCGCCCATCATCCACCCCGTTCCCCTTTCTTTTCAGCCCACCCTGTTTTTCTACTTTTGTGCGTTGGTAGTTTTGACTTTGTAGTTTCCCCTGCGGCATGGGTTCCCGATTGCTCCCAGCGATCCCTTCGGGTTTCGGTAGCTTCCGTTTTTTTGTAGATTTGCCGACCGCAGCGCCGCCGGGATTCGCGTACGTGCGTCCCTGCGTGCCCCGCTGGTGCTGGCGCTGGTAGCTTGATTGTTTTTTCGGCGGCTGACCGACTCGTTTCCTTTCTTCTGGCGACTCCCCGCATGCCCGTTTGGCATGCCGCCCTCTGACTGTAATGAATGGGCACCCGGTGGGGGAGGCTTCCCCGGTACCGGTGCCAAGCCATAAGAAAAAGCACACAAAAGAAGTCCAAGACGACTTGATGTGCTCCTCACGCGACCGAGCGCGGTAGAGGGGACCGGCGGCATAATCATGACGCGGCGCCGCGGTCGTGGTTGCGTGCCTGCCTCGCCCCTTCCCAATGGGGTCGCGAAGACTCTCTCCATACCCATCTGCCTTCCACAAATCTTTCTCCCTTCTCGCCCTTTACTTGTCTTCAAGAAATCATATCTTCGCGAGCACCCTATCACACAGGACGGTGGCATTTGGCGACGTGTGCCTCCGGCACCTTGAACTCGCCGCACACGTCGCCCGTCATGCCGGTCACCTTCCAGCTGCCCTGCACCTGCCTCACCCTCAGCCGCTCCGTGTGCAGCTGCAGCGCCTGCGGGATGAGGTAGGTGACGAGGATGTCGCGCTTCTCCTCCGTGAGCACGTCCTCGGCGGTGCAGGTGACGATCTCGTCAGCGTGGTTGCTCACACGCTGCCCGACGCGAGTGCAGTGGTAGTCGGGGTCCGTGAGGTCTGCGGTGGAGACGGCGATGCGCAGCGTGCCCCAGTCCGCGGCGCGTGCGACAGTGTCCGCGGCATCGAGAGCAATGTACGGCAGGCCCACCGCGGACACCGCACTGGGTGGCATGCGGCGGTGCGCCGCGGAGTCCCGCACGCGGGCCTGCAGCTTGTCGTGGATGCAGCGGTGCGGCGTCGCGGCGGCGTGCGCCCACGCGGCGGCGGTGCCAACAGCAAGAGCAGCTGCAACGCCGGCAGCCGCAAGGCGCACCAGGCGTGCGGCGACGCTGCGGCGCCGGTGCGTGCTGCTGCTGTCGAGGGGCATGGCGCACCAGGCGCAGATGCTGTGGGCCGTGGGGTGTGGTGGCGAGGATGAGGGCTTGTGTGCGGCGGTGTGTGCGTGCGTGTGGGAGGGCGGGTGGGTGGGTAGCGAGACGGGATATGCTAGTGAGTCTGGAGAGGGGGAGGGGCAAGGGAGCGAGGGTGGTGGTGAGGGAGGTGGGCGCGGAGGGTGCGTCAGGGCTGGAGGGGAGAACGACGCGCACGTGGGTTTGCGCGCGGCGCCGTCACGGCTCGACACGCTTGGGCGCACGGCAGGGGTGCCGGAGCGAGGGGGGATGGCGCCTTGGTGGTCGCACCGATGACTTACAGGTAGCGCGGCGGCGCAGGGGGGAGGAGGAAGAGGAGGAGTGGGCGGGCGGCGCACCGCGCCAGAAAAGGGGGAGGAGGAACGGGAGGAGGGAGGCGCAGACCACGTTGGGGTATTGTGTGGGTGGTGGCGGCGGCACTCACTCCGGTACAGGGGAGTCCCAGGGCGCGGGAAAACAGTTAGGAGAGGATACATACATAAGCGCACCGCGCACGGACCCGTGGGAGGGGTGGGCGAGTGGATGGGGTCGCACCCGCGCGGGGCGAGGGGCCCTGACACGCGTCGGAGACGCAGTCGCGCATACGTGCGTGTGCGCCCGCCCATGCCGCGCCGTCCTGCGTCAGCGTCCGTGCGCGCGCATTGTGTGTGTGTGTGTGTGTTTATAGATGAAAGAGAGGCAGGCGTCCGTGCACCTGCAGAATGGTGCCCCCGTGGCCGGGGAAGAGAGGGGAGTGAGGGAGACGCAGAGGATGA
>NC_009302.2:186144-193006 GCF_000002845.2 Leishmania braziliensis MHOM/BR/75/M2904 | reverse complement strand
CCGACGCGGCATTTCGACCGCGTGGGCTGCGATGGCCGTCGGCACAGGGGCACACTACAGCGGCACCGCGCCCCCAGCCGTCCTGCTCGTTCCGTTTCACGCTAGCAGAGGCCCTCGTCAGCCACAGCGGGAGCCGCTCAGCTTGCGTCACGATCAGGGGAGGCTGATAAGGAGCAGCCACACCGCGAGGCCTGCCATGGCAGCGAGCACTATCCCCAGCAGCGCACAGCCGTCACAGTGGCCAATGCAGTCATCCTTTCACGCCACCATCACACCGCCGCTGTGTCGGCAGCGTCTCCCTCGAAGTCTATGACTCCCTTGATGTTGGCCTGGCACACCTCCACGTACAGCGGGCACATAATGTAGCTGCCTTCCACGAAGGCGTCGCTGGTCGTGGCCAGCTCAATGCTTTGGCCCGGCGTGCATGCGACGTAGCCGCTGCTGCCGTACACCTGGACGCTGTACCTGTGGTGGACTCTGTCGCACTTCACGTTGGCGCACAAGCCGTTGTAGTGGTTACCGTGAACGATGCCGTGCTTCGGTCTGAAGACGCCATCCAAGCAGCGCGCCGCGTCGGAGAAGACGTTGAACTCCATTAAAGAAGGCGATGCCATCGATGGGTCCTGATTGCAAGCACCGTCGGGGTAGGTATCCACGTACGGGCAGTAGTCCATGAACGGTGAGAATCCGCCGATGAAGGAGTCAGTGAAGTACTGGAAGTACGTCGGCAGCGGCCTTTTCCGTTGGGTAAATTTGCACGTTCCGAGGGTCAGTCGGTCAGTGGAACAGCGCAGAAGAACGTCAGTGGTGTTGCAGAACATCCCGGGCCACTGCGTGATGTTCCTCTCCATGCACTTATTGGTGAGGAAGTCGCAGGTGGCGAGATAGGCCCACGGCATCACCTCGGCCATGCTGAAGTCCGCCTGGTAGAAGCCGAGGTCCTGGAAGACGGCCATGGTCAGGGCGGTGTAGTACCCTCCCTTAACGACAGAAGACATGAGCTCGTCCTTGGCGTTGCGCCCCTTAAGATGCGAGCCAAGAGAGGCAGGGCCACCCGTATCCTCCAGCTCAAGAAAGCTCAAGAGGGTGCAGCCGTACTGCTCGCGTGCCTTGGTCACCACCGTGGGGGTGTTGAGCACAGGAGCATAATAGTCTTTGCCACGAATTCCAATGGCGGCCGTCACCATGCCGAAGCTGTCGAAAAAAATGCGGTTGAAGCCGAGGGCGTGCGCCACCTCGTGCGCTACGGTGCGTACCATAATTTGGTCGTAGGGTGACCGAATGTAGGCCGCCGGGATGTTGATGACACCCACGGCAGGTCGGCCGTCAGGGAACACCTGGCAGAACGCGGACCACGCAAGGATATTCCCCTCGATCGGCACCGAGGCGACGTACAGCACGAAGTCGATGTTGCTGAAGCCTACCGTGACGTGTTCCTCCGGCACCTTGAACTCGCCGCACACGTCGCCCTCCATGCCGGTCACCTTCCAGGTACCCTGCACCTGCCTCACCTTCAGCCGCTCCACATGCAGCTGCAGCGCCAGTGGTAAGAGGATGTTGATCAGGATGTGGCGCTTCTCCTCCGTGAGGATGTCTTTGGCTTCGCAGATGTCGATGGCACCGCGATGGTTGTCGATAAGCTGCCCGACGTAGGAGCAGTAGTAGTCGGGGTCTATGAGGTCTGCGTAAGAGACGTAGATCCGCATAGTACCCCAGTCCGCGGAGTGCGCGACACTCGGCGACGTGCTGTCGGCCTGCGCCCAGTCGACGGTGTGAGCGCTGCTGATGGGGTCGGCGGACACGTAGGGCAGACCGAGGGCCGAGACGCTGCCGGGAGGCCTGTGCTGCTGCGCCACCGACTGCAGCACGCGGGCCTGCAGCCTGTCGTGGATGCAGTGATGGCCGGCGGCCTGCACCCACACGGCGGCGGCACCGACGGCCATGACGAGGCCCGCTGCGGCGAGCCGCATCAGGCGTGCGGCGACGCTGCGGCGCCGGTGCGTGCTGCTGCGGTCGCGGGACATGCTGGCAGTGCCGGCAGTGCTGCGGGTGCGTGCCAGGGGGCCAGTGACGCCGGCCAACACGTGGGCGGGTGGGAGAGTGGGAGGAGGTGTGAGGATGAAGGCTTGTGTGCGGCGGATTGTGTGTGCATGAGGGTGGGCGGGGGTGGGGATCGAGACGGGATGTGCCAGTGAGTCTGGAGAGGAGGAAGGGGGCAAGGGAGGTGGTAAGGAGGGAGGAAGGCGGAGAAAGAGTGAGGGGCGGAGGGCCCTGGAGGGAAGCGGGGGGGGAGGTGCCCCGCACGCCGCGGCCCCACGCCCTCTGGCTGCCTTTTCGGCCCCGAATAGGGAGCGTGTCGGAGGACGGCGAGTGCAGTAGGCGAGGGCGCCCTGCTAACGCGTGCTGGGCGGGGGAGAGGGTGACTCTCTGGGAGGTCGCGAGAAGGAAGCGCACGGCTGCCGGCCATGGCGCAGAGGCGCGTGCTCGCCTTCGTCCCCTCTGGCTCACGTCCATTCCCCGTGTCGCGCTGCCGAGAGAGAGAGAGAGAGGGCGCACATCAGGCCGCCTGCGCCCGCCGCACGGCGTTTGCAGAGTCGAAAGCACAGAATACAGAAAGCAAAGGAAAACAAACACGCGCGGTATGCTCGCCGTGGGACAGCGGGGTGTGTCGAGGCTCACCCCATGACCTTGATGGTCGTCTGCGCCACTGCAGGGCAAATGGCCAGGAGCTCAAGGTGTCTACCAGCGGCACGCACACTCGCGCAGCAATAGGAAAAGAGAAGCAACGGAAAGGGGTGGTGTAGTGGGGGCTGCAAGAGAGAGCCCCCAACACACGCATCCATCAGAATACGCTGGCGATACGGGAGATGCCGTCACCGAGAGGCGACAGAACACCAGAAACTAAAACAAAAAAGCAAAAGGCCATTCCGACGCGCGTGGGCATCGATGGCCGTCGGCACAGGGGCGCACTACAGCGGCACCGCGCACCCAGCCGTCCTGCTCATTCCGTTTCACGCTAGCAGAGGCCCTCGTCAGCCGCAGCGGGAGCCGCTCAGCTTGCGTCACGATCAGGGGAGGCTGATAAGGAGCAGCCACACCACGAGGCCTGCCATGACAGCGAGCACTATCCCCAGCAGCGCAGCCGTCACAGTGGCCAATGCAGTCATCCTTTCACGCCACCATCACACCGCCGCTGTGTCGGCAGCGTCTCCCTCGAAGTCTATGAGCCCCTTGATGTTGGCCTGGCACACCTCCACGTACGACGCGCAGATAATGTAGCTACCTTCCACGAAGGCGGTGCTGATCGTGGCCAGCTCAACACTCTCGCCCGGCGTGCATGCGACGTAGCCGCTGCTGCCGTACACCTGGACGCTGTACGTGTGGTGGGCTCTGTCGCACTTCACGTTGGCGCACAAGCTGTTGTAGTGGTCAGATGGACCAGTGTTGTGCTTCGGTGCGAAGTTTCCATCCAAGCAGCGCGACGAGTCGGAGAAGAGACTGAACTCCTTTACAGTAGGCGATGCCGTCGATGGGTCCTGATTGCAAGCAGCAGTGCCGTAGCCCACGATAACCGGGCAGTAGTCCATGAACGATATTCGACCGCCGACAGAAGTTTCGGTGAAGTACCGGAAGTATGTCGGCATCGGGTCGTCATACGTGGTTATGCTGCATCTCCCGATTTTAAGGCGGTCGCTGGTGCACCGATACGAAGGCTCCGTGGTGTTGCAGAACATCCCGGGCCACTGCGTGATGTTCCTCTCCATGCACTTATTGGTGAGGAAGTCGCAGCTGGCGAGATTGGCCCACGGCATCACCTCGGCCTTGGTGAAGTCCGCCCGGTAGAAGCCGAGGTCCTGGAAGACGGCCATGGTCAGGGCGGTGTAGTACCCAGCAGCCGAGACAGGCGCCATGAGCTCGTCCTTGGCGTTGCGCCCCTTAAGATGCGAGCCGGCAGCAGATCCACCACCCGTATCCTCCAGCTCCAGAAACTCCAAGGTGGGGCAGCCGTACTGCTCGCGCGCCTTGGCCACCACCGTGGGGCTGCTGAGCACAGGAGCTTCGTAGTCCTTCCCGCGCAAGTTGTTCACTTCATCAATGAGTTCCAGTTCATCGAAAAGGGTGAGGTCGAAGCCGAGGGTGTGTGCCACCTCGTGCGTCACGGTGCGCACCATTAATTGGTCGTAGGGTGACCGAATGTTCGCCGCCGGGATGTTGATGACACCCACGGCAGGTCGGCTGTCGGAGAATGTCTGACAGATCACAGCAGCCGCCAGCACGCCCGGCTCGCTCGGCACCGAGGCGACGTACAGCACGAAGTCGGTGTTGCTGACGCCTACCGTGACGTGTTCCTCCGGCACCTTGAAGGTGCCGCACACGTCGCCCTCCATGCCGGTCACCTTCCAGGTGCCCTGCACCTGCCTCACCTTCAGCCGCTCCACATGCAGCTGCAGCGCCAGTGGTAAGAGGTAGGTGACGAGGATGTTGCGCTTCTCCTCCGTGAGCACGTCTTCAGCTTCGCAGATGTCGATGGCACCCTGATGGTTGTCGATAAGCTGCCCGACGTAGGAGCAGTAGCAGTCGGGGTCGTTGAGATCTTCCAATGAAGTAAGGATGCGCAGCGTGCCCCAGTCCGGGGAGTGTGCGACACTCGGCGACGTGCTGTCAGCCAGCGCCCAGTCGACGGCGTGAGCGCTGCTGATGGGGTCGGCGGACACGTAGGGCAGACCGAGGGCCGAGACGCTGCCGGGAGGCCTGCGCTGCTGCGCCACCGACTGCAACACGCGGGCCTGCAGCCTGTCGTGGATGCAGTGATGGCCGGCGGCCTGCGCCCACACGGCGGCGGCACCGACGGCCATGACGAGGCCCGCTGCGGCGAGCCGCATCAGGCGTGCGGTGACGCTGCGGTCGCGGGACATGCTGGCAATTGTGATGAGCGCCAAGGATGGTGTTGTAGCGCATGTTGGGGGTTGGGATACAGTTGTTGGGGCGTGGGAGAGCCCAAGAACGTGGAGGCTCGCTGCGCCAATGGATGTATGGGCGTCTGTGTTATCTTAGTGCGAGCAGGCGTGAACGTTAGGAGGGGGTGGAGAGGTGCAGAAGGATTGCTTAGGAGGTCATAATGTTTTTAGGGATGACTGAGGGATAAGGCAGCCGAGTTGAGAGGGATGCTACTGCGGGGAGGGGATCGCGATTATGGAAGTCACATCATGGGTGCGCATTATCGAGCTGCATGCTGTCGTGCGATGCTGGAGAAGAAATGCTCTGGGTTCCGTAGTCACCTGGGAACAAACCGCCTCTTGCGGTGTAGGTGAGCGCGCTAGCAGGACACGGCCCTATCGAGTGTGGACGGCAGAAAAGGGGGAGATGAAGGCAGTGCGTTCCCGAGAGGGCACTGCATTGCCTTAAAAAAGGCCCATTCGATCAACAACAACAACAAAAAAAAAATATGCGAGTGCTGTGCAGGCGCGCTGTGAGGCATCGTTGGGTATATGGGGTTTTACCGGCATCCAAATCAGTTCTCCGGGGCTTAAGAAGGGTCGAGAGTGGTGTGCAGAAGAGATGCGAGAGGAAATCGAGAATGCCAAGCAGAGCCCCACTGTGCTCGTCCGGCACCACCGAGTCCGCCACACTAACGATGTGGAAAGTCATCCCACTTTGTTAGGACATGCCGCGGCGTAATGCACCCCCCCTTCCCACCCAAAGGGGGAGTCATGGCGTACAGACCAGGTGCACGGTTTCAGAGAGCCCTGGCCTGGGGGCTGGAGAACTTCCACCTCGAGCATGTCCAGCATGCACCTGAGCCACCCCTTGTTATCTGCACCAGAGACGCCATCGCTTGTTCCTCCGAACAGGACTCTGGACTGCATGCCCAACTGGATTGAGGTATGCAGTTCGCCGAGGCCTGTCTGGAGCCGATCGCGCAGCGTGCATTCATGAAAGGGGCGAGTAGGGATGGAAAGAGTCGGTTAAGCGTGTGGCGTGGTTTGACGACAGGGCGGTTTCCCCTCTCTCCCTCCCTCGACGGCCTGGGAGAGAGCCAGCCGTGGTGTAACAGAAGGGTTGATGTTTTGTGCGTGTGCGTGTGTGTGTGCGCACGCAAACTTCTTGATTTGTCCGTGGCGGAGTGGAGCCGTTGAAAGACAAATGTTGTGCTTTACGCCGTGAATTGGGGGAAGATTTCTTCAAAGGACTTGCCTGTCTTGGTGTGCCTTTCAACATGCTGGTCCAGCTCCGGGCGGCGCACCGTACGGGGGAAGCCTTGCAGACACACGGTGCACTGAATCGCGTTCTTGCTCTGCTCGTGCTTCTTCATTTCCTCGGAGGTGTGCTTGACACCGGCGCTCTGCGACTTCTTTAACTCACGCTCGCGGCGTTGGTTGGCGCGACATCCGTTTCCAGACGGCATCGTCTTGGATGACTTCGCACAGAGGAGGAGGGGGGGGGGCGGACACCGGAGGGAGGGAGAGGGGGGGGGGGGAGTGTGTGTGTGTGTGTATGTGGGAGGGGAGGGGGGAGAGAGGCGATTTCCCGTTGCGGACTAAATTCGTTTTTATGCCGCTTGTGAGGAGGGGAGGAGGGGAGGGGGGACACGGGCGCTAAACAAAAGGCGCGAACTCTTCGGTGTGTGCGCGAGGCGGGGGGATGGCGGTGCCGAGGAGGCGTGCGGTCGACTGAAAAGGAGGGAGAGAGGAGAGGGGGGGGGGAAGGGGGGAAGAAGCGAAGGGCGTCGTAGGCGGCAAAGCAGCGACGACAGAACGCGGCCAACAAGAAGGCCCATATGGGGGAGGGGAAGGGAGAGCGGAAAAGAGGAGAGAGAGAGGCGGGCGGAGGCACCACCGCATCACCGCAGGCCCGTCGTCGG
>NC_009302.2:160612-186044 GCF_000002845.2 Leishmania braziliensis MHOM/BR/75/M2904 | reverse complement strand
GGCGAGGACACCCCCCAGGCAGTGGGAAGGGGTAGTTTTGAGGCGGTGAGAGATGCGGCAACGGCTTCAGCCGAGGCGTTGGAGCGGCAGACGATGCCAATAGCTGCGGAGTCACGGTCAATACCTCGGACGTCGCTGTGGTGGTGGCAGTAGCCCCACGGTCCTGAGTGTGCTCCGGAGCAACCCTGGCTCTTTCAACACTACCACCGCTGTAATCAATGGCGAAGGAAAGACGCAGTGCTTGCAGCCCTCTACATCCGGCCAACCACACCAGCGCGTACGGGCAGTGCAACAGCACTTTAGCCACTGCACTCAACTTGTCCATCCCGAGCGACTTGGTGGCGCTGAGGCCGCTGCTGCTGCTGCTGCGACGGCGCGGCTACAGTCAGGTGGTACGCGTTGTGTCCCGGCGCGCCTACACCTCCTCTTGAGGAACGGAAATGGAGAGCTGCGCCGTAGTCGGTCGAGCAGCTCGATGCAAAGCGAAGTCCACCATTGGGCGTGTGCGTCACTGCGTGTACGAGAGGTCTGGCTCCTCCAAGCATGTTGGCCAGCCACGTCCTCGGTCACCATTGGCAAGTCCACCTCGTCGATGGTTTATCCGCGTTTTCGACGTTGTTCCACCAACCCAGGCGGGCCAGCTGATATAGCGGTGTCGCCCTCAGCTGCCGCCGTGACGAGAGGCACCGCACAGCGCGCAGGTGACGCAACACATCACAGCCTGAAATGTTTAGTACCTCCAATGAGCCAGATGGCACGTCTGAGATCCCTCGAACGTGCTGCAGCTGCTAGCATCCCATCAAATTCAGTCGGTGAAGGCAGTGCAGCGGTCCTGCAGCAGCAGCACACTGTGTCAGTGTCTTCCAAGGAACTCAGATCGGTGCAAAGACTGAGGCCCAACGTCTGGAGAGGCAGGAGGGGGGGGGGCACTGGAAGCGAGGCGAGCAGCCGCGTCGTCAGGAACAAGGCAACGCCTTTTCGACGACCGCTCAGGGGCCCAGGCTCGCTGTACTGCTCGACTACATCACACGTATCGTGCGTACGGCCTACTGACGCTGATGCGGCCGAGTCAGCGGGTGCGGAGTGGAGCAAACCATTCTTCAGGTTAAGCAGCTCGAGGAGTCCACGACCGCATCGTTGCTGCCTGAGGCTCCATAGCGGCTACCCGCGGGAAATGAAGGAATTCTGAAAGGCGGCGAAGGTGGCGCCGCCGGTGCGGCGAGGCCGCAAGGAGCTCGAAAAATGTTCGGAACTGAACAGAAGAGAAGCGGTGAGTCATTGCTGAGCCCGCAGAGCCAAACTCCCACGACAGTGTGTAGTCGATACTGCACGGATACTGCACTGCTGGGAGGAGAGAGTGGTATCTGAGGTGTTGCAGTGAACTCACGCCGGCGACGGTGCCGCGGCATTGCGGTCGAGGACACGAAAATGCGAAGCACGCAAGACAGGCGCGACGGCCACGCCACTGTGGAAGTGCCTGTGCCGCCCGACAAGCCACGCATCTCACCTTCCGCATCAGTGGGGTCGTCATCTATGTATCAATCTTTGCATTTGCTATACGCGTGGTGACGCTGCAACTGCACTGGCCGTACGCAACCCTGTAGCCACTACCGCAGCGGCTGCGATACCTGCCAGATCGCCGATGTGGGCCGGGTGGCAGCAACCTCGCGCCTTCCCTGCTCGGTGGTCGCTTGCTTCATCTCTTCGAGTTCTCTCGCCGCCTCCTCGTAGGTGTGCAACCCCACTACTGTCTTGGATCCAGTAGGCAGCACCAATGGTCGCTGCGGCGGACATGTCCTGTAGTCGTCAGTCGTCAATGCCTCATTTTGCTGTCAACGGGAAGGGACGCATGCTTGGCCTCTCGACAGCTGGCCGTGCCGATGTCTGAGTGGCATCCGCTCTTCTGCCCTTTTCTGAGCACTGTCGTTCTGACCGTGGAGGCCTTGCCTATGCGTGACCAGCGGGGGGAGCACAGCCTCACTGTGAACGCACAGCCACGGGGGTGGGCCTACAGGCCCCGAGTCTGTCTGCGAAGACATTAAGGACGTCGACGACGAGCGAGAGCTGTCGCTTCGGTGATTGTTGCTGCCGCCGGATGCCTTGTGCAGCGTCTCCTCTACTCCGTTCTGTTCGTCCGCCATTCGCGGGTAGGAGCCTCAACAACGGGTGAGCAGAGCAGGTGGGGTGCAAGGCGGACACGCCTGCCGTGCTCGTAGACAGCGCGTGGTACCACACCAGTACACCACATGCATGGTACCTAGCCGCGCTGTTCTCCGTGGCGAGCCTGGCGACAGGGTGGATGGCTGTAAACACCAACGGAATCGGGCACATTAGCTCTCTGGACGGCGGTAGTTCAGTACCTGTCCAGAGTGCAGCACCGGCTGCAACTCCCGTTGCTGACAGTGGCGTGCTGTCCTGACGGCACACAACATGGCAACTGTTTCATGGGGATCGTGACAGGTCGGGGGTACAGACTGGGGTAGTAGCTGAGAATAAATGCCACGTACGACGCACTCTTCGTTTCTTCAAGGCTAGCCTCTGGGTGCTGCCGGCAAAAATGACTCTGACAGGAAATCCTCCGTGACCTGCGAGGGCCAAAGGAAGCGATGGCCCACACGTCCACGCCATACGCGCCCACGCCCTCCTTGAGACGCCTATGCCGACGCACCACAGGGGTGGCGGTGACACTTCGCTCTGCAGAAATGACTGAAGGGAGTAACAAACAGAGGGCGAGTGAATATCGCACGTGGAGTACCTACCGCCCTTCTCGCGTGAGGGGAAGAGCGATGGAGGAAGGGCAATACGGTGTGTGTGTGGGAGGTGGAGGAGAGGGGAACAAAGGAAAGGGGTGGAAGACGTGGACACACCGTAGACGTGCGCATTCTCGTACCGAGGAGGAATGCTGACCTCTCGTGCCACCAACTATGACTAGTGAAGGTGGCACGCCTCTTGGCACTGTGCCTTTCCCGTGTTGTTCACACACCGTTCGTCTGCGCCCTTTAGGAGGAGGAGGAGGAGGAGGAGGGGAAAGGCATGCTGATGCCGGTGCGCAACTGCGCGTTGGACTGTTCGGGGCAACGCGGACACACAGGAGGAGAAGGAGCCTAATGTGTGTGTAGAGAGAGAGAGAGAGAGAGCGCGCAACTTCTCGGATGCGCCCCCATGGCGTGCGTTTCCTTCTTTTCCTTCTTTTTCAGTTCTTCTCTCTTTTTTACTTCTCATCCGTCTTCAGTGTCGCAACCGGGCGTGCCACCCCACCCCACCCCACCCACCCCCCTCT
Organism: Leishmania braziliensis MHOM/BR/75/M2904; assembly: GCF_000002845.2. Classification (NCBI taxonomy): domain Eukaryota; phylum Euglenozoa; class Kinetoplastea; order Trypanosomatida; family Trypanosomatidae; genus Leishmania; species Leishmania braziliensis. The sequence continues at coordinate 182,764 of NC_009302.2, read as the reverse complement.
CCCCTCCCCCCGGAGGCTCCTGATCGAAGCACCGCAGGCAGGAGCAGGAGAGATTGGAGAATCCGCGTTAATCGTGTGATGATGGTGGTGGCGTGAACTTCTTTTCCCTTTCGTCGTCGTCATCTTTGTGCTCTCCTGCCACATCCACCCCGTCCCCCCTTCTGGCCTTCACCAGGAGAGCCAGCACGCACTCCGTTCACGACAGGACGTCTTTCGAGGCTTCTAGAGGAATCGACTGCTACCCCCACACCGCATGAACACCTTCGCGAAGGCGAACAGAAGAGAGCGAGAGCGAACAGGTCGGGAGGCAGAACAGCGGCGACGACATCCGCGACAGCAGAGAAGACACGAGCACGACAACCAAACACCACCGAGAAAGGGAGAAGGCGCGGAGTACCAGCGCAGAAGACGAAAAGCAAAAAAGCAAGCTGAAAGTGGGGAACACCACAGAGAATGCGTGTGCGCGCGGGATGCCACGACAGCGCAGGGCGTTGTCGCAGGAGGAGGAGGGGTGGGGGTGCCCCAGTGTCGGTGACAGCGCCTGAAGAGAGGCAACACAAGCAAAAATGAAACGGGGGAGAGGATGGCACGACCACCGCGCAGCACAACACACACACACACACACACACACACGAGCGACTACGAAGCGAATGTCTTCACAATGTAGCCGACCTGCCGACAAACCGGGCACGGCATTCGCACTGGTCCGTTGAAGCGATCGCGCAGGGTGTGGTCCTCGTAGGCCCGGCCGAGTTTGATGAGACAAGGCTCACAAAGACATATGTGACGGCACTGCACAAACATGAAGGACTGGTGGCGCTCGAGGCAGCAGACGCAGGCGTGACCGCCATCTGCCCCACCGGAGACCGACACATCGCATTCATCAGAGCGTACATCTCCACTGTGCGGCGTCGCCTCTGCCGGCATTTTTTCCTCCCCGTCAGCGGCAGAAGAAGCGACGGGGAAAGAAGTCCGGGACGTCGCGGCTACTCCTGTGTCGTCTGCAATGTTCTCGTCGCGTGGGTGGAGGCAGTAGTAGCTCTTTTCCTGTTGAGTGTTGTCTTGAGTGCACCACGAGTAGAGCGCGCTAGCGCCCGCAAAGACTAAGGCGCCGGCACCGAAGGCCAAGGCAATAGCAGTGCCCATGTTGTTACCACCGCCTTTCTTTCCGCGCTGATCGTCCTCGTCGCTCTTCTTGCCATACCTCCGCTGGGGTTGATCGCCATCCACTTCTCGCGGTGGATGCATCGTAAACGGTTGTTGGAAGGGGATAGTGGAAGGTAGCGGGAGGGGGAGGGAGGGGGGGGGGGGGAAGATGTACAGCAAAAAGACAGTGTCCGTATAAACTGCGCCTGCAGTGTTTTTTTTTTTTTTTATTGGGCACGATTGAAAGAGAAGGGCGTTTTGGTGTGCGCTCGTGAAAAAAAAAAACCCAAATATAAACGACGCGCACGTGCAGAGGGTCGCACGACACGAAGCTCCTCTCAGCCGCGTAGGACAGCCCCCCCCCGGGAGAGAACGTGGCAACATCAAAGTGAAAAGGAGGCAGATAAGGTGAAGTCGCAGTGATCTGTCCGTTGAAGTGCAGCCGTGGCGTGGCGTTCGCGGTGCTCAACGCCGGGGGCACAAGACCGAAGGGGGCAGGAAGCATGTGCGGTGTCCACCGGCCCTGTCCAAGCATGTGCCTCACAGATTGACTCTCTTCTCAAGCAGGCCTCTTCTTCCTCCATTCCCTTCTGTCGCGACAGAGGGCATTACACAGCAGGAAGCAGAGCGAGAAGGAAAAGAAGGAGAGTGCGTGCTCCATCGCACATCACTTCACTTTCAATTCAACACTCTCGACGAAGGCGCTCGCTAAGCACATCGGATAAGGAGAGCTAGAGCCCTCAACGATGACGCAGGCGCACACACGAAGGCGCGAGGGGGGAGGGGAGGCCACACCGGATGTACGATGCACAAACAACAACGAGAGCACGACAACAACCATGCATGAAGAGAGAGAGAGAGCGATACAAACGCCAAACAGTACAGCGCATGCCGACATGCACTTCAAACCACTGACCACACACAGACACATCCCAAGGGTAAAACCTTCTCTTCCACGCGACCATCCGCTGCCACCCCCCTCCACCCTCCACCCCGGCCTGCCCCTCACACAGGCCCAGCGCGTGGTGCACAGCAGCCGCAGACACGCGTTACGGCAATGCGCAGACCCAGCCGCCTGAGCACGGCCCCTGGCCCGAGCTTGACCCACCCTCGCCTCGCCGCCGTGCCCGGCATGCTGGTCGCCACGGCCACGTGGTGCACCCCTCGGGGCGGCTCTGGTGCCCCACGCCAGCAGGCAGCAAGGGCCGGGTGGGATGCGTTCGAGTCACGCTGGCACAAGCGTGCTCACTGCCGCGAACCGCTTCCACGTGGCGCCATGCACGACCTCACCGCCGACACCAGCGGCGAGGCGTCGTTCTGGCTTCGCTACGCCGTGGGCCCTTGACTCCCGCATCGCCCGAGGTGGTTCGGCATTGGCAGGCGGGGAGGGGGAGGGTGCGCTGGACCCCCGGGGGTGCCGCGCGTCAGGGTGTCTTCGCCATCATTGAGGACGCCCAAGAAGTTTCAGCGACAAGGGAGGCAAAGGACTGTCTCTGTGCTTGAGATGCGTAACCCAATGACCAGAAAGTGGTCAACAGAAGCGAAGAGAAGCATCAATGAGCCCAAAAGGAAAATGTCGGAGGCAACGTAGTAGTAGGGGGAGGGGTGGGTAGAATATGGGGCCCCCTTTTCAAGAGTCAGGGCCATGTCATGTATATCCCCCAGCACACAGCCACTCTTCCACGATACATGGGTCCATGACCTGCCACGCTGCCTCCCTCCCCTTCCTCGTTCCGTGGATAACAACAGCATACACAGCAAACAAGAACCAGAGAGCCTGTCGGAGTCGCTTTGGCGCAGCGTGTGGGGTTGGCCGCATGGCGGGAAAAAAGGGCGAGAAGTCGGCATGTGTACGCGTAGCGCTGCACAAACTGAGACTCGGCACAGCCCCTCTTCTTCTCTGTTACATCGACCTCGACAGGCGCAGTATGCTGTGGGTGCACCGCGCGTGGGTGGACGGGCAATGCCGGTGCTCGGCGAGGAGGGAGGGAAGAGGGAGGTAAAAGGAGGGTGGGAGTGCCAGACAGGAAGTGCAGTGAGGGAGAGAGAGAGGGAGGGAGGGAGGGAGGGAGGAGAGGCTGCTGCTGCACCGGCAGCACTCAACACAAACAAAGGGGAAAAAAACACAGAGGAGAGAACACACGCAAGACGCACTGCCCAAACACGCAAGACGCACTCGCGTCGTTTGCAGGAAAAACGATAGCGCAAAGACAGGCGGAGGGCGCGCGTGTGTTAAAAGTGCGGAGGACGCCCACGGCAGCAGAGGAAAAAAAAAACATCAGCAGCAGCAGCAGCATGAGTGAGTGAGTGAATGAATGGAAAGAGACAGGGGGAGGGCGCACGTGTGTGCGGGTTCGTACAGTGTCGCATCAGCACTGGCGACACTTCAACTCCCCTTCCCTCTTTACCGAAATAGCTCCTGCCGCCGACACACGGTGTACACTCCACTTCCCTTTCACAACGCATCTCCTTACACACACACACACACACGCATAGAGAGAGGGGAGGGAGGGAGGGGGGAGGGTGGCCCTGCTAAGACACATAAATCTTCACAACGTAGCCCACCCTGCGACACACGGGGCACGGCATCTTCACAGGGCCATCAAACAACCCAAACAGCACCGTTTCTTCGTAGTTTCGGGCTGCCTGAATGAGGCAGGGCTCGCAGAGGCAGATGTGGCGGCATAGCACAAACATGAACCGCTGGCGTTTCTCAAAGCAGCACACGCACATCCCGCGGCGGCTGCGGTGACTGTTGCTGTACGCGTCCGGTAGCTTGACACTGGATTCCCCCTCCAGGCTTTGCTCGAGCCGATCCTCCTCGATCGCCCTTGCACACACTCTTGAGCAGTCCTTGGGTGGTGGCAGGCGGTAGTAGCCCGTTTCAGCCTCTTTAGCCTGCTCCTCGCTCCGCTGCGTGTACCATTCATACAGGAAGCTGCCGCCGAAGAAAAGAATGGTGCCGACGCTGATCACCAGCACAGCAGCAAGACCACCTCCGTGTGGAAGTGGCATTCCTGTTCTACCGCGAGTGGATGAGGCAGAGGCGATGAGGTTGCCAACCCGCGCGCGGATTGGCTGTGTAGGGTTGGGCTATGGTTGTTGGCTGCGCACAAGAAACCCCAAAGGAAAAGAAAAAGAACAACGAAGTGAATTGCTGGAGTGACACCGGTATCGATGGTCTTCAGTGTATGGCGCACATGTGTGCGGTGTGCTGGGTGCGCTTGTGCGCTGATGCGTAGGAGTCGGTGATACAGAGACAGGCAGGCTAGGGGAAGGGGGTGAAACCTGCGATACGCGCAGCGTCACTGCATCTGGCGCTGTTGAAGTCTGAAGAGAGTAGAAAAGCCTGTAGAGGGGGTAAGGGGAGTGGGGCGAATTGAGGGAAGGGGAAGGAAAGCACAGGCAATGCTGCTTACTGTACTGTGCCATGGGCAAGTCACTCACTACGCGCCTCCACAGGAGCGGGACTTGCACTGCCTCTTGAGAGGTTCCACAAATAGCCCGTCTCAAGTACGTCGGCTGGCTGCTTCAGCGTCTGCGAGCATGTCGTTGCGTTGTGCGACGAGGAGACCCAAAGAGAGAGAGAGGGAGCATGAGAGCAAGCGGGCGAGAAAGAAGTTGAGTGGGACCCTCCATCACGCAACGCAAGCGCAAACGAAAATAAGAGGTGCGACAGGCAGCAGCGCGCACGCGGGATGGAGACGGAGCGAAAACTAGCAAGCAAAGTGACGGGTGGCGCAGGAGCACAGCGCATCTTTCATGGATGCCTCCCCCCTTGCCCACCCGGGCAGCACAAAGTACAAACGGGGAAAAGAGGGCAAGACTACCCCCCTCCCCCTCTCCCGCCCCATCACCACCGCAAGAGTGGCATCCTGGGCGGCCACCGCTCCTTAGCTCAGGAAAAAGGCGCTGCGCTACAGGTGGTGTGTTTGAGATCGAGTCAAGGGGGGATGGCAATACGAGCTGGCTGACAGGCGTCCCGCTCTTTCTCTCTTTCGGGTACTCGTTGCATATCCACTAGCAGCTGTCGGGGCAGCCGCCTGGCTGGCAGACGCCCCACCTGCCGCAGGAGCAACTGCCGGCGTCAGCGACAAGCGCGTCTCTGTGCCAAGACACCTGTGCCTTCCTTCTCTCGGGTGCACGACAGGGACTGCACCGACAGGTGAGGGGGTGGTGAGCGGTGGACAGCGGGTGTCGGAACTGAGCCTATTAGATAAGGGCGGCGGCTCAGATTTCAGTGACGGCGCCGAAGCGTCTGTACGTATGCCGCTCGTTTTGTGCGCTCTGGCCAGAGGAGGTGGTGACTCTACGATGGTGAGGGCTGGCTGCGACGGTGCCAGCGTGCTTTGATGCGGCCGTTTCGCGGCAGTGGCAGGGCGGCGAGACAGACGCACTACAGACGACGCCGAAGAGGCCCTGGAAGAGGGGGTGCGATCCGCTTGTCCCCCGGCTGCCGATAGACGAGACGGCAAGGGCGAAGATGATGATGGCTCACCCCGCTGTGCGCGGAGGAGAACTACAAAGACATCAGAGGGCTGAAGTCCCGGAAGGTCACAGAGTCGTGTATTCGTCTTAGCCGTCGATGTCTCGATTCCCTTGGCGGTAGTCGACGCTGCGTCGAACACATCGCCAGTCCGCGTGTACTTGAGCTGCACCTGTGCTCCTCGCAATTGCAAGTACTGAGCCACGCGCTGCGCCAGCACAGCAGCACTTAAACGCTGGTCCACTGTTACACGCAGCGTGAGGCCGGAGAGCGTGCACACCCGCAGCGTAATCTCGTTTTCACTGTTGCCGTGGCTGCTTGTGGCGCGTGACACTGAGGCGGTCGCGACGGCTGCCTGCATGGAGAGCGGCACCGACGACTCCTGCCGTGTTTCTCGATTTTTCGCATCGCGTAAGGCTGCTGACAGAGCTGGAGAGTGGGTGGAGCGCTCCTTCGCCGGCCCCAGTTCAACGGACGGCCGCCGTGGTAGCGGAGAGGTCATGAAAGGTAACAGCATTGCGGGCAGTGGCGGCGGTGTGCGCCTCGGCGAGCCTCGATCCATAGAAACTGCTGACCTGTCTGACGCGGCTACCGGTACTTCCTGCACGCTGTGTGCATGTAGCACCGACGGACGCCACGGGTGTGGTGGCGTGCAGCACGCGTCGCGGTAATCGCTGTCTCTCTCTGGCACTCTTGCCTGTCGCAGAGGCGCGCTCCGTGTCGCTGGTGAAGTGTTGTCGTCGCTGTCTTCAGCCCTCTCGGTGGCGGAGCAGCGTACCGGCGTTTTGGCGTCGAGCACGCACCCCGACGGCACCCCACCTAACTGTAGAGATGACTCAGCACCTGGCGGAGAGCAGAAGCCCGTGCAGGCGGAACCGGAAGAAGGGAGTAAGAGGGGCTGCGTAGAGGTGTCATACAGAGCAAGTGCGGATGAGGTCACTGAATGGGGAGGGGGAGGTGTGTGTGGCCCGTCTTGTACTCCCGAGCTGCAAGGCGCACCGTCGGTGGTTTCATCGTCAGCAGTGCCTAGTGGATGGTTGGGGCTTGCAGATGTGCCTGCTAACCACGACATCACCCGCTCCCGGTGCGCTTTCTTGGCGTAAATTGTGTCGTTACCGGGATGGGTGACACCCGCCACCATCGTGCCAGTTTGTTGTCCGTCGTTGAAAGTCGCCGTGGGATTCGTAGGTGCCAGTGCGGCGAGATTGCGGTCCGATGGCGATGGCTGCAGCGCCAGTAGTCGTGCTTGCGTCAAGGGCAGCTGCAGTGGCGACGGTATGGGAGCTGCTGCACCTTTGAGCTGAGTACAGCAGATGACCTCTGTGTCGTCGCTGCTGCAGGAGAGCAACACCACTGACGATGGAGATGCGTGCTCGTGTTCTTCATCCGCTGGCTCAAGTGGCGGCGACAGCACGACATTGTGAGGCCCAGAATCGCCTCTATTCGCTTTCTTATCGGGCACTACTTGGGTGTCCTCGCCGAGCCCGAGAGCCGGAGTGCAGGCACGACTCATGGCGACACCCAAGCGATGTGTGGCTGCACCTGAGGCGGAGAAGGTTGTGCGGGGAGAAAAGCGATGCATCCATTTATGGGGGAGATTTTTTTGTGTGCTCCCAGGCACTTCTATCAGTCTCCGTGTGCGTGTGTGTATGTGCGACACATCGTCGACTAAAACGCGCTGGATTGGGGAAAACAGGGAGAAGTAGGACGAGCTGCCGGAGAGCGAACGCGGAGGAGGAGGGGGAATCCTCGATGCGCGTTGTCCTTCGACGAAGCAGGAATAGGTAGCTCCCCCCCCCAAAAAAAGAATGTTTGCTCAGCAGCAGCTCAGAGCAAGTGTCCCACATGATGCGTCGCTCCCCGGGGGAGCGGGAGAGAGAACAACCACAGACAGGGCAATCCGTTGTGGAAGGGGGAGTGGCGTACAGCGACTCCTCTGCAACGTACCCCACCGCCTCTCTTGAGGAACATCAGGATGTCGAGGAGGGCGCTTATCGCGCTTTCCTTTTTATCTTCTTTGGGGGTAAGCGGGGTCATTTTCGATTGTGAAGTCCGTTGTATGATAAACATGTGAGCAGTCACACCGTTGACTCGGAGGAGAGGGGGGGGGGGCTGGGAGGTGGGAGACGCCCCCTCCCCGCCCGCCCGCCCCAATATGTGCACATCGCTCTACTCAAGGAACAACAACTTCGCTTTGATGGTTGTGGGGCCACACACATCCTCTAAGAGGCGGTCGTTTTCCCCGCCCCGCTTCTCCCTCGCTCCGTGCTTGCCGGTTACATGCAGTCACCCCTCTCCACTCGCCAGCTTCCTCCTACACGCTGACCTCCACTCCTTTTCCGAAAGCGCCGTACTCCTCACCACTCTCCCTACTTTCCCACGTAGACTTTCCCCCCAAACGACGCCCCGCAGCGATGAGTTAGTGGGATAGTCTCGAGTGAACGCAAAACTGCACCAACGCCACACAGAAGAGGAGAAAGGAGAAGCCTCATTCTCGCTCAGAGAGTCACAGAGACGACACGAGCGGTGAAGAGACGAGGGAGTGCCGCTGCCGAGACTGCGGAGGCAGACAAATCCACCCACAAAAGAGCATCGAGGTGCGCGTGCGCGTGCGAGAGAGAGAGACGATTGACAGACCGACAGCGAATTCGGAAGCGAGCGTACATTTTCTATTTTGCTAACTTTTCACTAATGCCCTCCTCGGATTCACTTCTTTGTCCGTTCGTGCGCGCGTGGTGTTGGGTTGCACAGGGCCAGCCAAACAGAGAGTGTGTGTGTGTGTGTGTGCGTGTGTGGGGTGGGGTGGGGGAGTGGAGCGAAAGGGTCATGTCAGAGATTCACATCAGCAGAGGACAAGTGTGAGCGGGAACGAGGGATGGCCCCTTTCCTCTTCTGACTCTAAAGGGACAATAGAACATGAAAGCACCCCCCCCCCCACACACACATCGATGGTTGAAGTGCGAAGGGGAGAGGGGAAACTAGTGAGGGAGGCAGAGAAGACAACGGCATCAGCACCTTGACAGCAACATCGGCACGCACGCCCGCTACAACAAGAGCAGAGGAGAAGAGAGGGGGTACGCGCCGGCAGATGCTCACACTTGCACCCACGGTGAACACGTAACTCCCGCACCGGGGACGCAGGAAAACAAGAGAAGCAACCGCAGCAACCCACCAAAGCGAAAGAACGTCAGAGGAACGGGGACTGTATGCTGTGCAGCAGCAGAGGAAATGCGCAACAGAGAGAGAGAGAGGGAGAGAAGGCGCAGACACACATCAAGGGCGGTAGAGTGAGAGAAGCATACGTGAATGTTTACCACCACCTCATGGGCCCGGCAAGACCAGCGCTGGTAGTGTGAAGCAAGCCGCTAGGTCATCAAACGAGAAAGGCGCAGGCGAGGGAACGATGGTGGAGGAGAGAGAGAAGGGAGAGGTGGTGGCACAAGATCGACGCCCTGGTAGAGGTCACATGAGCACCACCAGGTAAAAACAAAACATCGCCATTCATACAGCGCGTCGAGTTGGAGACAAGAGGGAAGATCGCCAGCAGCCCAAGAACTGTGCCTTACATACTGGCAGACTTCCAGATCAGCTGCTCTCGAAGGCCAGCGCCTCGACCCAGGCCACCACGAGCTCCGCGCCAGGGTCCTTCTTGCCGATTTCCTTGCCCTCCATGTAGCGGCTTCGACCGAACTTGGCGGGAAGCATCATCGTCGCGTCCGCGGCCGCGCGCGCCGCCTCGTAGCATGCCTTAAGAAGTTCCGGCATCGTCGCTGCCGTTGCAACGGTCGGGCACGTGCGCATGCCCTCCAGAACATCCACCATGGTACGGTCACCCTGACGCGCGCCGCCGAGCTCCTGAACACTGTGGCTGCCCTGCGCAATCCCCGCACGCACCGCATCCACAGCACTGCCGCCTCTCAGCGCCTGCGCCGCGCCTTCGCCGCCGCCTAGGAGCAGCGCACCGTAGAGTGGGCCGGAGGTGCCGGCGAAGGTATCGGCGACGGCCTTCGACATGAGCGTGAAGGTGCGCCGCACGTCGGCTTCCCACGGCAGATATGGCAGCAGTTCCAGCACTGCCACCGCCGAGCGGTGCACACCGCTGCCAAGGTCGCCGTCGCCCACCTCGGCGTCCAGCCCGTTAAAGTAGGCTTCGGTACCAAAGAGTTTCTCAAAGACGCGCAGTGTTGCGACGTAGAGAGGGCTGCTGGTTGGTGTGGCTGCTGCCCGCCTCGCCGCCTCTGCCTCTCGTCGGGCCAGCTGCAGTGCTGTCAGCGGCCCCGGAGCCGTTGCACAGCTCCACTGCGGCGCGTGGAAGTTCATGAGCGGCTTCTGCAGGGCGTTCGTGTTGAGCATGTACTGAAGGTCGTCTTCATCCTCAACGATGAGCAGCGTCAACGAGAAGCCGTGCATGTCCAGCGATGTCATGTGGCGTCCGCTGTGGACTCCAACCACCGTGAGGTGCTCACCGGCGAGCTCGCGCAAGGCGTGGTGTGCAAGGGTGGACATCTCCAGGTCCGTCGTGCCACCCAGGTTGTTCACCAGCAAGAGAGCCTTGGCACCGGCGCGGATGGCAGTGACTTTGCCCGGAACAGCTACCTCTTCCTTGCCCATCAAAATTCCAATGAGGAAATGCGTGAGGGGCGCTGCTCCTTGGAAGGGGATCTGGAGGAGGCCCTTCTCACCATGAATGCCCAGGCCCACCTCAACCGTTCCGTACGGCACCACCGACGAGGCTGGGTTACCCGGCAGCGAGCAGGACGAGAGGGAGGCGCCGATGGATCGCATGTTGCGTGATACACGATCGGCAAGCGCCTTCAGCTGCGTCAGCGACAAACCACGCGCAGCAGCAGCGCCGAGGATCTTGTAGAGGAGACAACATCCGGCAACACCGCGGCGCTTCTTCACATCTTCCGTGCCGAACGCTGCATCATCGGCCGCTAACACAGTCTCCACTTGAATGCCCTGTGCGCGGGCCTGACGGACGGCGTACTCAAAGTTAAGAATATCCCCAGCGTAATTCTTAATAATGACAAGGATACCGGGGCCATTCGGTCCCTGAAGGTTGGCGAGGTACTCGATGCCGGAGCTCACGTGTGACGTGGGTGGGGAGGCGAAGACGCTCCCGCACACCGCCGCGCTCAGCCAGCCTTTGGCTACGAACCCAGCGTGGGCTGGTTCGTGGCCGGCGCCGCCGCCGCTCAACAGCAGCACCTTAGTTAGATCTATGCTGGAGGCGACGACAACATTTGTGTCTTCGATCCTTTTCACTCCGTTGTTCATCTCACAGAGGCCCTCGACGGCCACGTCCACGACGCGGTGGGGGTCATCAACAAACTTAAGCACCACAGTGGACATTTCTGGCCCTGGCATCGACAACAACAACAGAGCCCCCTTTGTGAGCCCGTTGCCCCGCGGCAGGAAAATGAGAAAGGCAAGAATGTGCTCTTCAAGGGAGAGGCGTAGAGAGAGAGAGACAGACTTCACCCAGGCACAGCGAAAAACAAGTCGTGAGGTTGTGGCAGGCACAGACTTCATCTTCCACGCGACCATCCGCTGCCACCCCCCCTCCACCCTCCACCCCGGCCTGCCCCTCACACAGGCCCAGCGCGTGGTGCACAGCAGCCGCAGACACGCGTTACGGCAATGCGCAGACCCAGCCGCCTGAGCACGGCCCCTGACCCGAGCTTGACCCACCCTCGCCTCGCCGCCGTGCCCGGCATGCTGGTCGCCACGGCCACGTGGTGCACCCCTCGGGGCGGCTCTGGTGCCCCACGCCAGCAGGCAGCAAGGGCCGGGTGGGATGCGTTCGAGTCACGCTGGCACAAGCGTGCTCACTGCCGCGAGCCGCTTCCACGTGGCGCCATGCACGACCTCACCGCCGACACCAGCGGCGAGGCGTCGTTCTGGCTTCGCTACGCCGTGGGCCCTTGACTCCCGCACCGCCCAAGGTGGTTCGGCATTGGCAGGCGGGGAGGGGGAGGGTGCGCTGGACCCCCGGGGGTGCCGCGCGTCAGGGTGTCTTCGCCATCACTGAGGGCGCAGACGCATGCAGAGAAAGCGAAAATATCGAAAGCAAAGATATGTGAGCGGCATTGCCCCGTCCCGTTCGCGCTCTTACCCAGGACGGGGCACGCGCCTATACCCACATATGCTCGTGGGGCTCGACGCCTCACAGGACAGACAGCTTCGCGCGCGTGAGAGGGGGCGCCGCGTCGAGGACGAGTACGCAGGCACGCGCACATGCTCTTTCCGTCCAAAGGCGATGGGCAACTGCGGATCATTCAAGAGAGGGCAGGGGGATCCCCCCCCACACACAAAAAGCTGAAACGGAACGAAATCACCCAATTCAAAAAAAAACACGCGCCAACCCCACCATGCCTCCACAGCGGCTCTTACGGGAGGAGGGCAGAGGTGAGAAGCGCCTTGAAGGGGGGGGGAAGGTAGACAGCGGGTCTTGCTGGAGGAGGGGGAAGACCCACACAGGAGCACGCACATAAGCGACGATCCCCGCTCCCTTCAACCACTCCACAACGCACACACACACACACACACACACACACACACATCCATCCCAGTGCAGGGCGGCAGAAGCCGCGCCTCTCGCACTCGCGTGCACAACACGACGTCGGCTCTCAGTGGGCTTCACACCCGTACCTCACTTACCCCAGCATCCCGACTTGTGCTTCGCGCACAGTCACGCCCATCACTTGCATTGGGTCCGCAGGGGATAAGCAGGACATGAGAGAAGAGAAGCAGCGGCAACGGGCATCCGTAGGTGGTAAGAGGGAGGCAGTGAGTGCGGTGGGCTGCAACACAAGCCAGATCAGAGGAAGGGGCGGCGTGACAGGAGCAAGCGGGCACCAGAAAAGAGGAGCACAGAGCTGCTCAGCGCGTTGATGCACTACGCTTTCACAGATATGGAAGGTGGGGATGTGCAAAATCTCGATCTGGAGGATTCACACACGCACAGAATAAAGCGCGATGACACGCCGCCAGCTGTCCACGCACCGCCCCACACACACCACACACCGCGAACTGCTCCGGCCTTCCTTTGCTACTCGCCGGCGCGCCCACGGCCTCACTCGCGCGCCCTCTCTGCATGCGGCTCTTTCGCAGCGACGCCAATAGTTTCCATCGGCAGGATGCTCTCGCCAAGGTCGTCTTCATCTTGCGCCGCGTCCACGGCAACTTTGTGGCTGACAGCGCTCTTGATAGCCTTGCCGTCGATGTCGAGGTCATCGCAGATGCGCGCCTTGGGGATTAGCAGCGTCAGGGGCAGCACAAGCAGCGGCAGCATGATGTGACCCACAAGCAGAAGCCACGGCACGTTGCTGAAGTCGCACGGGGGGGTGGTGGTGATGCCCCAGCCGTACTCCATGATGATCGCACCAATGGACGACGAGGTGGACTGGCCGAGATTAGAGAAGCCGGCCATCAGAGCGTACACGACGCTCTCCGAGCCGCGAGGGCACAGGCGCGACAGCAGCACAATCATCGGCATCCAGGCCAGCATGTAGCACACTTGATACACCACGGCATCACCGCAGATGTACATCGCGTGGTCCGGGATGCCGATGTGCACGTTCCAGCGCTTCACCATGATGATGTCGAACAGGGAGGCAACGATCTGCACGACTGTCGTGATGCAGAACGTCAGGCGGTAACTGCGCTTGGAGAAGATGTAGTTGAAGGCTGACACACCAGCAAGACCTCCGACGTTGCCAATGACGGCCGCCACGGTGTTATAGAAGGTGTACGAGAAGTGCGGCCCGTCGGGCAAGCATTCCGCATTGGCCAAGTAGAAGCTGTCAAGCGCGCCGGGCAGCTGCAGGTACACAGCCTGGTGCAGGTAGCCGAAGACGTTCGCCTTGGCAATCACCAGTGGCAGGGCCCAGAAGGACGTGGCGCAGCAGATGGTCGACACGACGACGCAGATGATGAGCAGGCCCAGCGAGTCCGCGAGAATGGAGCCGCACGTCATGGCCACGACCGCGCACGTCATGACGACGCTGTACACGAAGATCCTCCAGTTGCGCGCAATAACCTCTTTGTTCATCTCGAAGAGACCGAAGAGGCAGGGGACGGGCGGCGATGCTTCGTAGGGCAGGTACTCCTCCGAAAGCTCCTCGTCCTCGAGGGCTTCGCCCTGGTGCTGCACGAGGTCCTGCACGCACTCCTCGTCCGACACGTAGTTCTCCAGGTGCGAGCTTTTCCTTCCCTTGGCGCCCGCTCCACTCGGCGCAGCGCTGACCAGAGCGACCACATCGTCCTCCTCGCCCTTGACGTGCATGGTGTCCTGGGCCGGCAGCAGACCAAGCGCCACGCGCTCCTTCTGCAGCTCCGCGTAGAGCAGCGCCGCATCGGCCGCCCGCTCCACGCGGTTCTTCTTCTCCCCGTACCAGTTGAACAGGAAGAAGACGGCGGTGGAAAGTTGTAGAGCGGCGGAGATGAAAACGCCGACTTGCTGCTTGCCATGGTCGGACAGGGGTCCCTGAATCGCCGCCGCAATGATGGCGCCAACCATGATAAACCACCAGATCCAGCTCACCAGCGCCGGGCCGGGCTGCGGGTTCTGGCGCATCAGGCGACTGTAGTGGCCCTCCGACAGGATGTCCACGTTGGCCTTACCGTACGAGCACAGGAACACAAAGGCGGCGGCAGTGTCGGCGGAGGCGGGCTTCGCGGGCAGCAGGCCGTAGATCAGCGCGAAGGCACTGCCGGCGACGCAGGACACGAACATGTACCAGCGCTTCGTGTAGCCGAGGAAGGCGAAGCCGTCGCAGAGCATCGCGGTGAGGGCCTTGATGGACCAGCCCATGGTAGAGATGCCGGCCAGGCGCTGATACCGCTGGCCGTCGATGCCGTAGCGCGACATGAACATGGGCTGCCGCGAGTAGGAAATTAGCTGATCGGCGATGCCCTTGCAGAGTAGGTAGCACATGCCGAGGGAGACGACCGCCTTGGGGCCGTAGCCCTCGGCTGCCTCGCTAAAGATGGGGACGTGCCGTATCCATCGGCACTTGGCAAAGAGCGAGGCCGCCTCGGGGTGGACAAAGTGCACATCCTCGCTTACCGGGCTGTGGGGGCCGCCCTTCTCGGCCGGCCTCTGCTGCGCTGCTGCGGCTGTGTCGTGGTGCGGGCCGAGCGGGCTGCCGGACTTGCTGAGGGCACCCGGCTCGCGTTCGCCGCTGGGGGGCTCCATCGCTGCGGCACCTGTGACAGGGGTGGTGGCGGTGATCGGTGCTGCTTACGGTGGTTAGTTAGGGTGTGTGAGGGGGAAGCGTGAATGCTGGGGAGGGAGAGGGGGGGGGGGCAGCGCACGACACCCACACCCACACAGAAAGGCAAGCGGGATGGGCGAGAGGGTGAAAGAGCGGCAAGGGGGAGCAGCTAATGGAATGCCTGCGAGTGCCACTGTGCAGTGAACGTGCGGGTATGGCTACGGGGTGAGAGATGCGTGAGACAGCGGAGGAAGAGGAGGGGATGCGCAGTGGGCAGGGGTGGGAGCCTTGGGTGTGCGCGTGATGGCCATGCAGTGCAGACAACCACTACCCGGGTCTCCGCCAGAGGGGTCCGCGGGATTCGGGAAGACCGCAGGGAGGGGGCATGCTGCCAAACTGCAGCTCCCTTCTCGGCACACACGCGCTCAACGGCAGCGACCTCCCTAGCACGAGCGTACACTTGTGTCCTTGCTGTCATACGCTTGTGCGTCGCCTTCCCCCGAGAATGTGTAGCATGATGCGCTTGTCCCTGCTAGTCTCGACATCCGCACACACACCAAGCACCCTCGCAAGAGGGGGGAGGGGGCGGCCGAGAGGAAGAGGAGGTGGCTGTGGAGGAGAGGGGGATCAGCAGAACAGAACAGCAGCGGAAAGAAGATGCCTTCGCGCGATGGCCTGCTTCCCACCGCCGTCTCTTCTATCCACCTCCCTGCCCCATCCTGTGCATTTCTTCACGACATCGCCTGCGAAGACGCACACACGACTTGCATCTGCGCACCCAGGCGCCCATGCACACAGCGCGAAGACGTAGCCTCTCTGCAGATGGTCGTCGGCGTGGCCGCGCCAGGAAAAAGGAGCACCCATTCCGCTGTTTTGATTCGTGGACCACAGAGGAGCCAACAGATGCGAAGGCAGAAGCAACACTCCCCCCCAAAAAAGCAAAAAAGCGCGCGTGCGAGGACAACATCGCGGATGCAACCTCGTCGCAAACACGCCGAGCGCGGGAAACGAGGAGACGTGCAGAAGAGATCAGCAAGAAGAAAACAGCGGAGAGACATGGTTGAGTCACAAGGAGAGCACCGCAACACGAGAGAGAGAGAGGCGGCGAAGAGCGGAGATAAGGGGGTGCGCTAGAAGGAAACGCAGCGTGGATCGCCACACACACGGCGCGCGGGATGCGGTAAGAAACATCAACAGGGTCGGGGGTGTGAAGGGTGTGGGCGCGTGTGTCGGCGCGGAGGTGGGGATGGGTGGGAGGGATACAGAGGCCGGGGCCGGGCGGTGGCGAACACATGTCTCTTTTCGGCCCCTCCTTCCCCTTCTCAGCGAGCGCCAGGGGGCGAAGAATGCCACCGTGGGCCCTGTGTTCAGGGGCACGCACAGACGCAACCACGGGCCTGCTGCGCTTGCAACCGCAGGGCTGCTTTTCTCTCCTGTGCGCCCCCTCCCCTTCCTCGCGTGTATCGCCGAATAGCAGCAACATGCAGGAGGAAAGGGGGGGGGGGGAGTGGAGGAGGCGTAGCTGGGCGATGGGGCGCCTCGCTGCAGATACGAGTCACCAACCAGCGAGAGACACGCGTGGCCCATCCAAACACGCACACACGCGAGTCAGACACCACCGCCACAGCTGAACAAAGCGAGAGAAGCCGCATCCGAGCTGAGCCCGTCGCGCCTTTGCCCTGGTTGGCGTGCGTGACCCCGCTCCCCTGGTTCAGCGCTCCGTTCCCTGTTCCCCTCTTCGCCGTGGCGCGCGAGCTCCGCAGTGGGGGGGGGGGGGTGGGCGAGGGTGGACACGCCACAAGGGGGACACAAGAAGCGACGAAAGCAAGCCGACACGCCGGCCGCGTATCCCTCGTGCGGAGCGCGCGCAGGGAGGCGTTGACGAGGAGAGGCACACGGCGTGGGAGGAGGGGGGGGGGGAGTCCGGGGCAGGGAAAGAAGTGCGGGAGGGGGAAGGTGGGAGAGGGCGCACAGGCGGCAGCGCCAAAATAACTCCTCCCACTCTACTGGGCCGTGAGGCACGCGACGCAGCAAAGCCGGCGAGGGCGAGAAGCTGGCGAAGGGCCGGGAGGCAGAGGCAGAGGCAGAGGCGCACCGGCATCCATTGCACACGGGAAAAGATCAGCAGCGAGTAAAGAAAGATAGGGGAGGCCCTCCCCTGTCGCGTCTGTCGTGCGCGACACCGCTGACTCACAGCCGCACTACCCGGCCCGCACCGGCTCCCGCAGCGCCCCACCGAAGCATGCTGTCCCAGCTCACAACGAAGGGGAGAGGCTGCACTCACCACGGCCAGCATCGCTCAGCGTCAATCCATGGCGTAGGGAAACAGCCAGTGAAGAAGGGGGCCAACCGCTTGCGCCAAGCGCGCCGTGGCCCGCGCTACTTCCCTGGCGTGCGCACGTGTACGCTCTGTTCTTCCTCCGTGTGCCCCGCCCCGCCATCGCCCCTCTTCCCCTCGCGGGACGACTCGGCCGCCGCCACCTTTTCCGAGTCAGAGTTCCACAGCCCTGCAGCTGCCGCCTGCCTATCCACAGTCTGGCGCACAACCCTGCCGTCCACATCGATGTCATCGCAGATGCGCGCCCTCGGGAGCAGTGCCATGCTCAGCGGAATCGCCAGCAACGGCGTGCACATGTTGCACACGAACAGCAGCAGCGGCAGGTTGTCAAAGTTGCACCTGGAGCCGTCATCCTGCATCTTGAATACAGGCAGAGCGTACTCCATGAGGATGGCGCCGAGGGATGCAGAGGTTGTCCTGCCGAGGCGAGCAAAGCCGGCCATCAGGGCGTACACGACGCTCTCCGAGCCGCGAGGGCACAGGCGCGACAGCAGCACAATTTGCGGCATAAAGCCAAGCATGTACACGAGCTCACCCACGACAGCGTCACCCCACAGGTACATGGCGTGGTCCGGGATGCCGATGTACAGGTTCCAGCGCTTCACCATGATGATGTCGAATACGCCAGCGAGAACCTGCATGATGGTCGTCACAATGAAGGTCAGGCGGTAGCTGTGCTTCGCGAACAGGAAGTTAAACAACGCGACGGTAATCATGCCCACGACACTGGTGATGACACCGGCCACGGTGTTGTAGAAGCTGTAGCTGAAGTTGGGCAGGTTGCCAGGGCAGTTGTAGCTGTTCAGGTAGAAGGCGTTTATAGGGCTGCTCACGCGGATGGTGACGGCCTTGTCGAGGTAGCCGAAGACGTTCGCCTTGGCAATCACCAGTGGCAGGGCCCAGAAGGACGTGGCGCAGCAGATGGTCGACACGACGACGCACGCCATCAGCAGGCCCAGCGTGTCGGCCAGGATGTTGGCGCACAGCATCGCAATGACGGCGCACGTCATGACGACGCTGTACACGAAAATCTTCCAGTTCTTGGAGATCACCTCGGTGTTTACCTCGAACAGCCCGAGCAGGCACGGCACCGGCGGCTTGCCGTAGTACACCTCGCCGTCGGCCACCGCTTCGCTGTCATCGTCGTAGTAGTCGTCCTGCACGAGCGCGCGGCTGTCGTGGAGGCCGCCCGGCACGGCAGCGTCCACGTCCTCATCCGAGTGCTGCGGGCTCCTCTTCCCCTTCGCGGCCGCACCCGCCTGGCCGTCGGTCCCCGACTCGAGGCCCAGGCGCGCACGCTCCCGGCGCGTCTCCTCCAGAAGGTACAGCGCGTCCTCGGAGCGCAGCACGCGGTTCTTCTTCTCCCCGTACCAGTTGAACACGTAGAACACACAGGTGGCCATCTGCAGGGCGGCGGACACGAAGATGCTGATCTGTGGCTTGCCGGCATCCGCCAGCGGGCCGTTCATGATGGTCCCGATAAGAGACCCGGCCATGATCCAGAACCAAATCCAGCTCACCAGCGCCGGGCCGGGCTGCGGGTTCTGGCGCATCAGGCGGCTGTAGTGGCCCTGGGACAGGATGTCCACGTTGGCCTTGCCCCAGCTCGACAGGAAGATAAACGCACACGCGATGTTCGCCGACGACTCTTTTGCCGGAAGGAGGCCGTAGATCAGCGCGAAGGCACCGCCGGCGACGCAGGACACGAACATGTACCAGCGCTTCGTGTAGCCGAGGAAGGCGAAGCCGTCGCAGAGCATCGCGGTGAGGGCCTTGATGGACCAGCCCATCATCGAAATCGAAGAAAGGCGCTGATAGCGGGCAACGTCGATGCCGTAGCGATCAATCATCATGGCGTACGTCTGGCTATACAGAATCTGATCTGCGATGCCCTTGCACATGAAGTAGCACCCGCCGAGCGCGACGATGACCTTTGGTCCGTAGCCCTCGACAGCCTCACCAAAGATCGGCACCCGTCGCAGCCACGAGCACGTGGCGAACAGGGACGCCGCCTCGGGGTGGATGTACTTGCCGCTGTTTTCCGTGACAGCCGCCACCGGCACCGCAGCTGCTGCGGCCTCGGTGTCAGGCGTGACATGGCTCTTGCGGCTCTCAGCTGGATCTGTGCGGAGCATGTCTGTCAGGTGTTGGGAAAGCGGCGCCGAACAGGGGGTGTGGGCGAATATGATGAAAGTGGGGTGGTTGTGGAGGATGTGGTTGTGGGTGTGTGGGGGGGGGGGGTAGTGCTAGAGAGACGACGACGACAGGGCGACGGCAAGAGAGTGACTAGGCGGGCAGCTGAGTAGGGTATGGCGGGTGAAGAGGACGCTGCCACGGGAGGAGCACATACGAAACTACGCAAGGGAGAAAGACAATCTGAGGTTCTCAAAAAATCTGACGGCTATGTGTTCGGTGGATGAGGCCGGTGAGGCAGAAAAGGGGAGCTCGGGTGGTTAGAGACTGTGCCAGTGTGTGTATGTGTGTGTGTGTGCGTGTGTGGCGGCTAGAGTGTCACGCGGTAACGCTGGGACACATGCGAGAGCAGTCAGTCAAGGTCGAGGTCCGTTGGCGTTGGGAGTACGACAGATGAGGAGGAGCAGAGTAAAAGTGGAGAGTGAGTGATGAGCGAGGCACTTTCCTGAGTGATGGCAGGGAGAGCGAGAGGGAGGCGAGATGAGGAAGGGGGACATTCCGGCATCCTCCGCCGCATAAAATTCCTTTTTTTTTTAGTTCCACGCGACCATCCGCTGCCACCCCCCCCCTCCACCCTCCACCCCGGCCTGCCCCTCACACAGGCCCAGCGCGTGGTGCACAGCAGCCGCAGACACGCGTTACGGCAATGCGCAGACCCAGCCGCCTGAGCACGGCCCCTGGCCCGAGCTTGACCCACCCTCGCCTCGCCGCCGTGCCCGGCATGCTGGTCGCCACGGCCACGTGGTGCACCCCTCGGGGCGGCTCTGGTGCCCCACGCCAGCAGGCAGCAAGGGCCGGGTGGGATGCGTTCGAGTCACGCTGGCACAAGCGTGCTCACTGCCGCGAGCCGCTTCCACGTGGCGCCATGCACGACCTCACCGCCGACACCAGCGGCGAGGCGTCGTTCTGGCTTCGCTACGCCGTGGGCCCTTGACTCCCGCATCGCCCGAGGTGGTTCGGCATTGGCAGCACAGCTCATCCACCCCCCAAAGAAAAAGACGCACTGCCAAATGGGCCTTCCGTCACCCCGGTGGGACGCGATGTGCCTGACGCCTTTGTTGTGCTGCGAAGCGGCGGAGGGGAAGAAGAAAAGGGCGACTTGGGTGGCGGGCAGGGCGTTGTAGTTTTCTGCCTTTACCGCCTCTCTAGAGGACCCCGCAGGAGGCTAGGGCAGTCGTGTTACAGGCACCGGCACCAGGCCTCCACACTCCGGCGGCGATGGTGAGCAGCATGAGAGTCACACCTCTCTCAGCAACCTTCGCCACTTACGGTTGCGACAGGGGGGGAGGAGGGCATCGTGCCACGGGTCAACTGCCGCCTTTACTGTGACCACTGCCACCACCACCACCCGCCCTTTCCGACGAAGGCGTCTCCACGGCAGCTGTAAAGCATCCGTTGCTTACGTTCTCCCTGTTTCACCCCAATCGTACCACAGGCCACACGCCACGGTGCGATTGGGGATGCGTTTGCGAGGATGACACACACACACACACACACACACACACACATACGCGGGCACACAGGGCACCAAGACGAGAGCGTTGACCAACGATCTGCTGGAGCATCATCGAGAGAGAGAGAGTCGCAGCCAGTGGCGCTGAGAGGCACCGCGGTGGCGCTGAAGACGCGAACGCTGGCAGGAGACGCTGGGCGATCGATTTCAACAGGAAAAAAAAAATAAAAAAAAAAACATGTACTTGAAACAACACTACCCGGTAGGGTGACGCTTGCCTATTTAGTGCTCGCTCACCCACACCCACACATGCGAACCCCCAAAGGCTCAGCCTGAGGCACGCAAGGAGCAATTCGTGTGAATGAGAGAGTCGCAGCATAACGAAGGAAAAAGCAAGAGGCGGAGGGCTAGCTGCCAAAGATCTCCATTGCCGCATCCAGCGTACTCCCAGCCTTCAGAGGCGCAAGTCCGCGTTTACGTGCCTCGCCAAGCATTGGCTCGCTTTGTTGGGACGTGAGAAGCGCACGTGACAGCGGAGAGACATGGTTGAGTCACAAGGAGAGCACCGCAACACGAGAGAGAGAGAGGCGGCGGCGAAGAGCGGAGATAAGGGGGTGCGCTAGAAGGAAACGCAGCGTGGATCGCCACACACACGGCGCGCGGGATGCGGTAAGAAACATCAACAGGGTCGGGGGTGTGAAGGGTGTGGGCGCGTGTGTCGGCGCGGAGGTGGGGATGGGTGGGAGGGATACAGAGGCCGGGGCCGGGCGGTGGCGAACACATGTCTCTTTTCGGCCCCTCCTTCCCCTTCTCAGCGAGCGCCAGGGGGCGAAGAATGCCACCGTGGGCCCTGTGTTCAGGGGCACGCACAGACGCAACCACGGGCCTGCTGCGCTTGCAACCGCAGGGCTGCTTTTCTCTCCTGTGCGCCCCCTCCCCTTCCTCGCGTGTATTGCCGAATAGCAGCAACATGCAGGAGGAAAGGGGGGGGGGAGTGGAGGAGGCGTAGCTGGGCGATGGGGCGCCTCGCTGCAGATACGAGTCGCCGACCAGCGAGAGACACGCGTGGCCCATCCAAACACGCACACACGCGAGTCAGACACCACCGCCACAGCTGAACAAAGCGAGAGAAGCCGCATCCGAGCTGAGCCCGTCGCGCCTTTGCCCTGGTTGGCGTGCGTGACCCCGCTCCCCTGGTTCAGCGCTCCGTTCCCTGTTCCCCTCTTCGCCGTGGCGCGCGAGCTCCGCAGTGGGGGGGGGGGGTGGGCGAGGGTGGACACGCCACAAGGTGACACAGAAGCGACGAGGACAGCGG